>NC_051178.1:186713244-186799742 GCF_013339695.2 Rhipicephalus sanguineus
AATCCGATCTCCTACCCTACACAACAGCGGAAATGCCTTGGGTTTATTAATTTTTCATGTTTATCATAAATTGTTCTTTTCAGAAAGCTTTCAAGAAGGTCTCCTCCACGACATAGAAAAACCCGAGTTCGCCCGTTGTCTCACCTGTAAATGTCACCATGAGCCTTATTCGCTTATTTTATACTTGTTTTTATTTTATTTTTATCCACCCTCGATTATCTGGAACCTCGTAGCCCCCTAACACCTTCCTATGCAGAGCAGCATGTTAGCCGTCTTATATAAGCACGCCGGCAAAACTGTCTGCCCTCTCTCTCTCTCTTTCACCGAGTATACTTCTGTGCTATACTATTGCTTCCTTGAGTCTTGCCACCAGAGCCCTGTTGCACTCTTGAAAGAATACTGGGTTGACCGACCCCCTGTGAATTTATGGTGAATGCTGTTATGCGTGCTTGCGCATAACTCTTTTCATTCTCCTATCCTTTTCTCGCTTCCCCCTCCCTCAGTGTAGGGTAGCAAACCGGGCGCAGCATGTCCAACCTCTTGGCATTTTTTTTTCACCGTCTCTTAAAAATGCAGTGTTTCAATTGACACAGCCTGTGCAATTTCACATTATGCGCATGCGAATTCCTCTCACGTCTGAAGCGCACGTATACACTGGCGCAGATATATGACAAGAGTGCGATGGTCGAGCGCATGGATGTTGTGACATCCACATCGTGATGAGGATAACTCGGCCGCGCCGCTTACGCGCATTCCACCACGCGTGAGGAAGAAGCACAACGGAAGGAAATGACGATGCATGGGCGAAAGTGCAAATGGCGGCCAGGGTTGCCAGGTTTGGCTACTTTGCGCCAATTTGGCTACCTTTTTTGGCCAATGGCGGCAAAAAAATCGTATTGGCTACTTGGCTCTTTTTTGGCTACTTTCTTGTCCCCTGGATATGAGCAAAATTATCAATATTTGATAACGTGGCAGCCGCTGGCGCTCGAGTATATGGTGCCAAAACATGGAAGTGAAAGCATGTTTCCAGCTCCGAAAATGGAATTTTGCACTTTGATTACGGAGCTCATGAACTTTGATGAAAAGAATGGCGTCGTGGCCTAAGTAGGCGTAAGGGTCAATGGTCGATCATAACTTAAATATAAAAAAAAACTACACGTTTATATCCTGCCAGTCAAGCAGGCTTCGCACACACACAAAAAGAAATGCTTTTGGATGTGTGGTTGGGACTCGGCGAGAACTGTTGCAAGGGGCGTCATTTTGCAGATCACCCATTGCTGAACGCGGCTTCAAACCGCAATAGCAAGTGAAACAAGAATCGAAAGCGCTCCGGATTCCGGGCGCTCTGCACTCATCGACATTAGAAATAGGATATCCGACATTCTAAAGACAGCACTAAAAGAAACCAGGACGCAAGAGACAAAGGCGGGCGCTCACTAACAACTATTGTTAGTGAGCGCTTGTGTTGCCGCCTTTGCCTCTTGTGTCCTGGTTTTTTTTTTTTTAACGCTCTCTTTAGAATGTCGTACTAACTCGCCCAACAAACAATCCTTCTAGGATATCCATCGAACTGCTTGTATCATTTCTTATGCTTGGGTAGGGATTACGACTCTGGATTCGTCATCACCGAAGAAATTTTTGTGACAGTGGTTTCAATTTATGCTTCAATGCAGTGACTGAGATTTTGAGCGAACTCATCATGGCGTAGACTCATTTTTATTGTCGCAACTTCTAGTCATTTCAAGAAAAGTCATGCAACACGCATGAAGAGAGAGTAATGTTTTCATCAGCGCGAACACTGCGTCATCATGCATGAAATGATTGCTAAAGTCAACAATTTGTGCTGGAATCTTAGGAATCATGATTTTGAATTGTTCATGCAGCAGATATTTACATTTCGCCGAAAGTCTTTTGCATTTAGTCATTTAACTAAAGATGTGGGATTTTCACACATGCGTGGCTACTTTTGGCTATTTTTATTGCCCTAGGCTCAAGTTGGCTACATTTTGGCTAGTTTTTGCAATTTTGTGGCTATTTTTTTGTCTTTTCGACCTGGCAACCCTGATGGCGGCTCACGTATGTACTATACTTTACACGTGGGTCGTATCACCTGCAACGTACTATAGTGTGGCATACTGTAGCTGGTGTTATGGCAGATGGATGGATGGATGGATGGACGGACGGACGGACGGACTTTATTCAGGTCGGCAAATTAAAGGGGTCATGAAGCACCCCTTGAGCTGATTGAAAAAACACATCCTGCGGAAAGCTGACACGGCTATGAACTGCTCTGCCAAATATTACAGTCGTGCGCGCCGCGTAATGGCCACAAGCGGAGCGCGAAGTTGCCGTTTCCCCAGGCACCCTCTTTTCAAACAGAGGCCGGTTCTCACTCTCGTCGGTGGGCGGGGCGTCGGTCCGCTGTACGTCGCAAGAGACATAGCATGCTTATTGGCCGATAGCCGACGTAAATCGAGAGCGGCGTTCGGATCAGATGCGCTTCTTGCCGCGGGGTGCCGCCACTTGCCGGCGCCGCACAGATTTTTCTTAGCCTCGTAGCGCGAGTGTCAGCCGCGCCGCTACTCTCGACACCAGGCGCCGCCTGGTGGTGCAGACGACGGCGGGGGCTGCTGATGGCGGGAGGTGATAGCCGCGCTTGCGTTGCGTGTTCGCTTGTGTCAGTGCTTTCAGAGCTGTTAGAAAGTTGCGGTCTCAGTTGCTTGCTTGCCGCATACTACGAACGGCAGTGCAATGTATAAAAATTCATCCGGGTGGCACTGCGCCGTCGTTGGGTGCCCGAACAACGAGAGAAAAAGGAAGCGGCTGATGCAACAGACCTGCGACGTTCACGGGAACACGAGCGGCTTGTGCTTGTGCAGCGTGTATTCCAGACGTTTTCAAGGCCCTTGATTTCTATAAGTAATAAGTGAGCTGGTGCTTTTGCTCAGGAGGCCATATTTTCTACCTATTCAAACGGCTGCACTGCAAGTGTATGGGTTAAAACAGGACCATTTGCTGGATGAAAAAAATAATAATAAACTGAATTACTAGAACGACAACGACGAATCTTGAGAGAAAGACAGTATTCATGCACCTCACCAGATATTTTCTCAAACTGCGAAGCCAATTAACAAATGTTTCTTAATTTTGCCTGAAGACTTACAGGCGCCACCGCAGCTGCCGAGTGGAAGAAAGCTTCAGTTATTAACATGCACAGAAATTTGAACACGCGGTTGTTTAATCTTGCTTCTGAAATCCAAAATGCGGCCGCCTTGGTTGTAAATTTGTTCAAAAAGGCGCAGGTAAACCTCGATGTAACGAACTGTTTCACTTTTTACAACTTCACGCCTATAGAACATATGTATTTTGAACTTCACAGCCGCGAGGCATGTCGACCTGTGGTTCCATAACAACGAAGTTTTACTGTGACAGCAAAGGAAGGTCGAGGCGATAAATCCTGATCCGGCTCAATTGTGATCGAAAGTGCCCGTGTGACAGGGATCTTGTCATTGCAGGGGCAATCCTTCCATTGCAGTTAAGTATATCCTGAACGAGGCACGTCGCGACAGAAAGTGCACGCGTGTGCGCCGCTTGGTCAGGATCGAACTCAATCAATATCGGACTCAAACGTAATCTTCGTCTTTTTTTGATAGTGATTCAAAGCACCTGTGCTACGGGGTGTTCTTGCATACTGCTCTTTAAGAATACAGACGTTGGGGGCCGGCATGCGCGCTGCGTCTAGCTTTGCTACAAGAGGCTTCGGACACTACGCCAGGCCATCCTTTCGCAGTAATTAAAGAAGCCGCAAGTAATCGCCGCTACAGCGTTCTGCGTTGAAAACTTAAATAATCTCTTAATTAAATTCATCCCGTTGCATTTAAAACAGCCATCATGCAGCACAAAGTCGGAGGGTAGCGCGGCACGAAAATATCTGTCGCTGGTGCCTTTCAGAAAAAAAAAAAAAAAGATACAGCTTACTAGGCTTCATCTGGCCGTTATCATACGCAAATTCGTAAGTTTAAAACGTTTCTTGATATGATACAGTTATAAAAAAAAAGAGAGTAGACAACTGCACGGCGTTGCAACTATTCAAACTTTCGTGACGATGTTGCTGAACGTTCTCGCGATGTTTGGCAAGCTCCCTGGCACAATTCCACTGTTTGAAAATGTAGTCGCATGAAAGAAGATGCACGTTCCGACATTCAGAGAAGACTGAGCGGCTGCAGCGCTCGCGAATCTGCCATCGCCCGCTACTGAGAGCCACAAACGTGGTGCACAGCGCTGTACGCCAGCGCGTTTCAGCAGCCCCCAAGCAAATGCTCGCACCGCGGCGCCTCGGTCGGCCAAACATGGCGGCCCCCTACGAGCGCTGGAAATTCTGGTCTATACGGTAGCCGCACTCGCGCAAGCGAATCACAGCGGGAGAGCGATCGCGTTTCATGACGCGCGCTGGCGTAACTTCTTTCCCCCATGCCATCCCTCCCTGTCTAGCTTCCAGTGCGCTCGTCGGCACGAGAAAAGAGAGAATGCGCTGGGAGCGCGCGAAACCCCGTAACTCCGCTGATTCTTGACGGATTCGAGAAATTTCTGCGGCAATCGATTCGGGAGGCAGTACACTCCGGTACTGAGGCCATTAGATCATTACTTGGAAAAGTGGTTCATGACCCCTTTAATAAAGAACTGCATCGAAGATTGCGACGTTATCTTCTTCCACAACGCCTGGCCGCGGTAGTAATCCAAAACTATTGGGTAATCACCATTATTTTAATAAAATCAAAATCTAGACATTGTTTAACAAAAAGTCGTTAGGAAACGTATCGCTTTGCTGTTTTAGAGGTGGGTCGTCATAAAGATGGCTACTATTATTTATTAATTAAATAATTATTTTTGACGCCATAATAATAGCACGACTTCGGCGGGTCATTAAAGTTGCGTCTTGGAGGTGAGTAACGTGGTAAACGACCAGCGGGAAGAACTTGACCAAAGATGTCGATACACTGAGTTGTCATACATATGTTTTACGAAATGTTACACTATAGTATCGCAGTGTCTAACAGTGCAAAGTTCAAAGCATTACTATCTCTTAAAACTTGACGTGCTATCGGCGATGCACGTGGTGCGCCTTATCTACCAACAATCGACTAAGGCCTGAATAATAATAATAATATCTGGCGTTTAACGTCCCAAAACCACGATATGATTCGTGGTTTCGACGAAGGCCTGAAAATTAGGCCACCTGTCCTGAACAGTTGTACCAATCGCGTTTTTATTTCGCTTCGGGTATATATTTGAGAGAAATGTGAACATCGTGCATAGAAATCACGCTTAATTCCGTTTCTCTAATTCTAACTTTTATTCAGTTATATTTCAAGGCGTCATACAGGCAACATTTTTTTCCCTCTCTTTTCCTCGCTTTTCCAGTGAATTACAGGCTTCCGTACGTTCGAGCCACACGTGTCATACGTCATGCGTTCAGCCACGCGGATCACGTGGTGTCCGTTTATCGTATGATATTGATACACGCATAAAAACGTTTGCAGAGAGCGATAGTGCCGTCATTAACGAAAGAAGCCTGATGACGTAAATGCTACGCACTTTTATCAGAGCGACAGGACATCGTCTATGCTATTATTATCTGTTTCATCACTTGAAACAGCCTATACAAGCAAGAATGTACAGTGCTGCGAAAACGAAATGCGATAAACGACTCGCATGGCGGCCGGTACCTTAATTCAGGGCTGGGCAGTATCGAAGATACACGTGTCCTAGATATTTATATTTGCGTCTGAGATAGTTATAATGTGCCTTAGATATGAAAGCCTTCGTCCTGCATTGTAACTGCTTTGATCCTCACACGATCACCCAGCGTTCACCGGTGGGGGAAAAGAAAAAAAGTGCCGTGTGCCATGCGAGCAGATTATCGTTTTTTAACTGTGTCAGTAACTCGTGGCCCAATCTATACAGTCGCGAAAAAAAAAAAAAGAAAAACAATCTGCTGGAGGAAAACGAAACGCTATGTATGTTGAGAACAACTTTGATTGGTTTGTTCAAGTTGGTGCCACCATGTTGCGAGGTTCACCAGCACACACACACACACACACACACACACACACACACACACACACACACACACACACACACACACACACACACACACACACACACACACACACACACACACACACACACACACAGCACCACACGCACGCACGCACGCACGCACACACACACACACACACACACACACACACACAAACACATACAAAAAAAAACTGGATCAGCATTAGCCCTGTGTGCGCATGTTTTCTTCAGCGTTCGTCTTTTCTGCCGGTTAACCTTTCAATTATATATGTGTGCATGACTGTGAGATGTGTGTTGACTTTTTGTGCGTGCGTGCTCTCCTTCTCTCTCTCTCTCTCTCTCTCTCTATATATATATATATATATATATATATTATATATATATATATATATATATATATATATATATATATATATAGTATATAGTGTGTGTGTGTGTATATATATATATATATATATCTTCCGCATCCCTTCCTCAAGTGTAGGGTAGCAAACCGGTCCTTCTAGACTGGTTAACATCCATGCCTTTCCTTTCTCTCCTATTCCTTCCTTCTCTGACACGGTGCTCTGTCTGGCGCTAACGAGGTGACATAGTAAACTACTATCGACTCGACACTTGATTCACTTGTTTCTATTGGACTGGTGCGTGGGGGTTCTTTCAAGTTGCCAGGCGTTACCGCCAACGCACTGCACGCAACCTGCATGCTTGCGCGGTAAAGCATAAATATACAAAGTGAATTAGCTTGAGGGTGAAGCCGATACGATAGAAATGAAGGCCACAAAGCGTCACGTGTTTCAGAATGGCCGAGTGTTTGAGCGGGAACCATATAATTAGAAGGTGCGGCGCGAGCCAACGCTATGAAAGCGAGCTTCTATAGCGAGCAATTTTCGCACGATAGTGGCTGATCGCGCTATAGGCTTGCGAGTGAAATGGAAGCAGAGTATAACAGAGATATCTTAGATTAGGAGACGCGAGTGGGCCTCTGTGCGAACGCTAGAGTAGTGAGTGCAAACTTGAGCGTCCCCTATTGTAATCTCTCTATGATAAAGTGAAATTTCCGTTTTACTTGAAAGCCTCTCTGTGTGCGCACCACTAAACAAGCACTCTCTTCGGGCTTCAAACAGTGCAGTGTAGGCGTGGCATGTGTGTGTCGATACTCGAGGGCATATGTAGCCTGCAGCGTCGGTTCCAAGCTCGTGGCTGTGTTAAGACGACCGTTTAACGAAACGTGATATTGGACGAGATTGTGCATAGCTTGTGGGACGATTAAAGCGCAAAAATGAACATTCACATATAAGTCACATTCACATATAAGATAAGATGAAAGTTAGCGCCTGTCCTTTGTTTCTCGACCTATGTAAACGTCTATTTTTGCGCTTTAATTTTCCCGAAATAACACCGTGACCATTAGAATTTCACTTGAATTTAAAGAAAGTCTTGTTTGACTGCAGGTTACGTTCGCTGATGTCGAACATCCAGTAATGCAGATATATCATAATGATAACATTTCGACCAGTATAAGCGGCAGTGTGTGTACGCAGAAATTTCTCGTCTATTGTGGACCGAATAAAGTTGTTTCACTCACTGCAGAAGAGTGCCGTATAACATTACAGCTGTATAACTTGCATACTTACCTGTGAGCTTGAGAATGACTCCGGCTGTATAGTCGTTCTCATTTTGGCTTGGCGACGCTGCGTCACTTTCGGTACTATTATAACTTGTAGTTCGTTTGCGTGACTCAAAACTTGTACACATGCGGTCGCTTGGTCGATGTACGCTGGTATCCCATGCACAGTACACTACGCCGGGTACGGATGATTGCGTACTGTCGTCGCCTCTAATATTGACATTCGTGCATTCACGGCAGGCTTTTGACTAATGGATGTCATGCAAAAAGCCACATTAGATGCCGCGTTGTCCCGGTTCTTTTGTTACACGAAATTAACGACGATTGTATGCAGAGAAAGATTGCTACTGGCGAGAAGTTAAACTGTTCTGAACTGCACGTCTGCAAGTTCTAGTTGACGAACTCTGGCTCATGTCGCGTTCTGGGGAGGCTTGCCTCTGCTAATCTATTTTACTTTTACATTTACTCAGTTTAAGCTATTCTTGAAAGAATAACCCAGTGTTAAATGTGTGCACCGTTACTCAAGCGCGACACTATTTACAGAAACAATAAAGAGTAAGTAAATGGAAGAATACAAGCTGAATAGAATTGAATGTATTCGATGAAACAACGGTAATTAATGATATTCTAAACGACAATAACGAACGCTTCCTTTTTCTTATTTTTAATGGTGTGCTCACGTTGGTGGCTGGATACGTGGTTCGGACGGTGCCAGCGGAAGAAAAGATTGATTTATCACTCTTTAAAGGGGTGGTGCCATCAAATTTCGAGGCTATAACAAGCCTGTTGTGGGTTTCCTCTGTATGCAAGGACACTCCACACGAAGGGTCGGACACAGCAAACGTTTAGAATATATTTTAATTCACTTCCAAAGTGTACCCAAATGCCCATTCTCCCGATCAAAACCCATCGCTAGCGCGCCAACACTGACGTAGATCTGTAGGATGGAAAACGAAAGTTGTAGTGACGTCACACCAGATCTGCTGTAGTGACGTGAGTGACCTCCGGACCTCCGCAACGTACGTACCGGCTGTAGTGAACTAGAATATATTCTAGTTCACTATAGTACCGGCAAAGCATCGGTTGCTACATCACTCGCCGAGTTTCGATCGTTTTCTGGCTAAGTGCGTCACATCCTTGTGTGGTCACGTGACCACGCCTCCTACACTTCTACGTCACTGCCCAACCTCGGCGCCCAGAAACCGAAACCGAAAGTTGTCCACATCAAAGGCGATATTAAATTATTTAGCGAGAATACATGAATCTTGGTGTGTGCATCGTTCTTCCTGGAGCTATAGGAAACGCTTACAGCAAAGAACGCGCAAGCCACTAACATGGTGGCACCACCCCTTTATGCTTATGTAGCAACGAAGTTGCAGCTTGTACGATGGTCCTAGCTATTCAGAGTCTGCCGTTCTTCGTGTAGTTCTAGTAACGTTGTTATGCTTGGCAAATGAGGCAAACGTCCGGTAAATGAGCGCCTCGTTGCCAATAAATTCTCACCAGGTTCTCTCTCTCTCTATCATTTGGGCTATCGACATGACGTAATTATTCTTGGCAAGAATTGCTCTTGCACTCCTTGCAAGCGAGTGCTATACCCCTGGCAAGCGAGTGCTATACTAAGACACGCGGCATATGCTGCATCTCGGTATATAGTCTCCGATCTTTATGTACTTTGACAGGTCTGCGATAAAAATCAACGCTATTAATGTTACCCTATAAAGGGGGGCCATAAGTAGAAGCTGGAAATGTTTTAGGTTCCGAAGACAGGCATCCGTGTCTGATTCGTGTGCGTTTTCTAGCGAATCATCAGGCGAAATATACGTCATTGTCAAGTCCACATAGGGTATTTCCACGAACAAATGAATGCATAATCAAACGAAATTATGGAACAACGTAGCACATTACCAATCAAGACAATCCGAGAGGCAACTTCTAATATGGCTTATATTATACAAATGTGTATTATTTGCGAGAAAGTTGGCAGGTTTGAGTAAACACTGGACACTTGGCAGACACGTTGTCTTTTTATTCCATTTGGAACTTTTATTCTCACAAGTGGTGCTGCTTTTGTTTCCGGTGTAACGTACACACATGCGATTGTCTAGCGGTAAGGCTCACATGTTTGTCGCCGATTTCCAAGTCCAGTATCTTTTTCAACGGCGTACACCTTCAAGGTCGTACATATTGGAATATTTATGTAGTATGCGTCTGGGAAAGAACAAACTGAAGGTGGCGAACAAAATGAACACAAAGGCAACATATAAAAAGAAAGCATTGGTGACGTCTGTTCATGTGACCGTTGTAGATTCAATCCTTAATGGGCACTCAAAAATAATTTTGAAGCGACTGCTCGTGTCGTCGTCCATGTTTCTCGACTCACCTCGGTGTTCGTTTATTCTCCACAGTAATAAACGTATTGCTCAACAGATCACTGCCGCTCCGAAAACAAGTTATCCCATGCAGTGCTGAGGTGTCTAAGTAATCAGACCCGCGAATTGCTGTTCTCTTTAACGCCCCGTGACTTCACTCGATGGGAAATTGCGGCTGCAGACTCAGAGTGACTAATACTGAAAGAGCAGTGCAGGGGGCAGGATATAATAGATCAAACAAGGTCAGATATGATGCTGTGCCAAGGTGTGGCGCTTGCGTGGTTCGCAGGGGTGCCCTACCCTTTTGGCTGTGGTAAATATATATATAATGCAACTTGGTCATTAATGCGTTGGTCATTCATTGCAGTAAAGGCGCGGCAACGCCATTACTTTACAAGTCTATAAAGATACAGATACGTATACTGACTGACTATGGAGAGCTCGAAATATCAGCCCTGATACGGGCTATGCAGTACTTTTACTTGCAATAAAGATGAATGTCATAACGTTAAAGGAAGCAATAAAAAAATTATTTCTTAGACAACTCTTCCGACCCCCACCCCTTTTTTCCTGCCCGCGCCTAGCACCACCACATTCGTGTTTAATGACCCGTAGTGGTTATGCATCACTGCTAGAAGGAAACAAAACCAGAAAAGTTACAGAGACTAACCACCAAAACGTTAGTCTGCACAGACGTGTCCGTAAGTCATGGCTGGCGTAAGCTAATTAACGCTGCCTTTTTGCCTCGGACAGCGTCATGACTATACGCCAAGGCCGTGGATCGTTTAGCCATGCGTCTTCGCCGGCAGTCACGCAAGACTGCTGTCGCTATATTTTTCCTCTGTTCGCAATCAGGACACCGGAAGGTGCCGCTAAACGCTTCCGTTCAGCTCTCTACGTGGCATTACTTGTTTCTTCGCTTCTTGCTTCCTCGTGAACTGAAAAACAAAGAAAAAAATGGCTGAGAAGGCTTCGCCACTTCATAGCCAGCTAGCGTCGCAGCGATAGGAGCTTGGTGGTTTTGCCATTATCCCAGCTCTAGTCAAAACGGAGGAAGACGCGCTCCTAGCTTCCTCGGTTTAAATCATACCGGAAGCCTCGCATACGCAGCTGACACTCGTCAATTTGACCCGTCACGCCAGAGATGTCGCGGTCAGCAAAAGAAGGCCGCGACGAAATCGCGTTATTCCTTTCTCATACGTGTATACCACGAAAGCACCGGCCGTGCGTTCCCGATACCTCAATCCTCGTGCAACTCAGGGAGAGGACGGAAGACCCGCCAGAAAATTCGCGTAGTGATGGTTTTTATGCCAAGTTCTGGCATCTCTTGATTCCTTCTTATGTTAACGAGCTCGAACAGGGGCACGCTCTCTGAAACCTTCACTGACGTATAACCCACCGTGGTGGCTTAGCGGTTTTACCGCAGCAGCGCTCCCCACCCCCCCTTCCGCCAATTGGAAGAGTCCGAAAGAATACAAGTTTCTCAGTGGATGCAAAAAATGAAGCGATGGATAAAGTGTTGCTCGTAATTGCCAATTTTTGAATCCCGGCTTTCCGAGGCGTAAAGTGGGAAGTAAACCAGAATTCTTGGAATCCAACATCAGGGTTCCTTGGCTGCCACTATTGTCGAAAATTTAATGACCGTAACCCTGAGCATTAGGCAATGACGGGACAGGTCCGACTGATTAAAGACACGGGATTGATTTGGCGTCCTATTTAGATGACCATGAGGGAAGGGGGGGGGGGTGGCGCTGTCCCCTGCTGCCCACCCCTGTGTCCATTGGGATGTACAACAAAACGCAATGTCTTTAATCTGCAGGCTTCGATGCGTTTGTTCTCCGTACTGCGTACATTTATGCGTAATCGACGTCCGCGTTACTCTCGCTGCAGCCAGCTTCCTCTTATTTTATGAAATTTTACGATTGTGTCACTCATGCCTGATTGTTTGCCCTTAAACATACCTAAGCCACGTAACCAAGTGGTTGGTACACAGAAGTCTTCAGGCGAATATGTGGCGCTCTCCAAAGACAAAATAATAATAACAGGGACACGCCTTCAAGCTTCTGTATGTATATATACTTCGCGAACAAGAGGTTTAACGATGCGAAGCAAGATGGAGCCCGTTCTTCGAAGCGTCAATCATTCTTTTTTATTATCTTAGCTTACTATACTGCTGCCACTCGTCTATACACACAGCGTAAAACAATTTCCCACGGTACGGTGTACGCCCATTTTGTCACGTGGCCTCTTAAAAGTGCTGCGCTCTTTGAGTGATAGCCGAAAGCAGAGCTCTTCAATCATACATCCATTGCGAAACTCCGCGTATAGGCCTCACGTTTCAAAAGCCGGACACCGTAATTACCTGTCTCAGTTCGCCAGGGACCCCTCTCCAGACGACTCCGATGGTTTTAAAAATTTGCAACGCGCCTGACATCAGTGACGTATTATAGGCCTTAGCAGGCGCTGTGTTTCGGTAGAAGACCCTGCTATCCGTGTGTGAGACATACACACAACGGACAACGATTATATTGTATTTGGCAAATGCATTGCGTGCGGTAAGATGGTGTCGATGACGGCGTCTCACACATATATGGTATGGTATACTGCTCCGCAAGCGCCCCGAACTACTAAGGATACGTTCCAGCCTCTTAGAAGAGCGGACGTAGCCGGGTGAGAACATAACCCGCAGTTTAGTATTGATTTCCCTTTTGCACTTTCTGTAGGATAAATCGACTTCATCGAATACTTCCGGCTGCGCGCCCTTAATCATACTCCGATTTTGCCTCTCCCCACCTATTCCATCACACTTCACAGTCGTCAACGTTGGTGGCAGTAACCAATACTAAGACGATTACAACAAAAGCGATGGAAAACATGAAGGGTCTGACTGTTGCGTCGCATGTGGATAAAAAACACAACTATGAAAGGTCATAAAAAAAATAGCGCAACCGCGGAATAAAACCTACAGCCACGCACTGTAAGCAAAACTAAACGAGCAGTATATTTCCAAAAAAAAAAAAATTCTAAGAAGTTTGGAATGTGGTTTGACGCGTATAGTTTCGTCACTACTTATGATTTGAGAGCTGGTGAGCTCGTTGAGTTGGAACAGTTCATTCGTAATGGTGATTAACCCATTAAACAAAGAAAGAGCAAAATATGATGAGGAGGACATGCGCTGTCTCCTCACCACCCCAGTCCTGGCCTTCTCTTTCGTATTTTTTTTTTCTTTGTACCTGGTTCTTTTAGTGCGCCGTTTGCCATCACGACTGGTCTGGGCAAATGTCTTGCTGTCCTCGCGGTCGCGACCACAGGTGAAGCACTCGAGACGTCGTAGCTCACGTTGTGTGCACTCCTTCCTTGACCGCAGGGGACGAGTTCGTGTGGGTGGAGATCCAGGAGAAGACGTTCACCAACTGGGTGAACGAGCAGCTTCGGCCGGCGGGCGCCGGCGTCGTCACCGACCTCAGGCGCGACCTCAGCGATGGGCTGCGGCTCATCTCGCTCGTCGAGGCCCTGCAGAAGCGCCGCCTGCGACGCATCGCGCGACCTCAGAATCAGCACCAGTGTCTGGAGAACGTGCAGACGGCGCTCACCGCCATGGCACAGGACAACATCAAACTCGTCAACATTGGTGAGTAACGTTGGAAGGGATGGATGGATAGATAAATGGGACGGGATGGATGGAATTGAGGGATGGACTGGGGTGAGATCAGAAGGAACGGATCGATGGATGGAAAATTTTAGAACAAAAGATCGTTGACGCGTTAGAGGGCGTGGATGCATTCCGCAAAGTATCTTTTGCCTATCAGAATAATGACATTGATAGCGATGATTGAGGCGAAGTGGTAGTGAAAGTATTGTAGTTTATGGTAACAATACCAAATGTTTACTGGCGTTATTCGGTGGGACTCTTTGGTGGCCCGTTTACATCGGGTGGTGTAGAATGAACTCAGGTGGGGTGCTGTCGGATGGGTGTACAGAGGGTGTACGAGACCTGTAGAGAGGACACCTACGTTGCGGCATCTAGCTGTAGCTCTGCAGTTTACATCCTAATTCTGACTGTTTTAGCAAAGAAATGGTGGTCCGTTGTGTACGTAGACACAAAAGAAGCACCTACCTCTTTATCGATGATATATGTCAAGCACTCTGCAGGTAGGTCGTTAGCCGGCCTTATTTAGGCCTTCATTGTACAGTTCCAGGTCGACCAACTTGCTTGTGTAAGGCAGGCAATCGCATGCGTGACGCGAACGTGCGCGTGAAGACAGCAGCAAGAGACAGTGACAGTGTCATGACGAGCATGATTTGTACTTCGGCCAATCGACGCGAGTTAACGACATGACGATTACTGAGTTCCGCGTAGATGAACGAGGATTGTACTTTACCTGCGCGGATTGTGACCTTACCTGCAACTAAGTGTTACAAAATCGTGCTTAAACTTATGCATATATGTCATGTGACGTGCGTTAAAACCATTTTGGCGTATGCACTCCGGCGAAGAAATGTTAAAACCTGTCTGGCATCACATAGCTGTGAGGCTCAGCCGCTACGAGGAAATTAAGGACTGGGGAATGTGTGTCGTTACCTGAAGGCGGTATACAGCCTAACACGGCATCTCAAAGCGCCAGCTGTCACGGCGGAAGAATGCGAGAAACTGGTACGTGAGGTACGCGCCAGACGTCTCAATGAGGAATAAAATGAAGAAAACGTGATCGTGGGGAGGCATAATTCATCGGAGGCTGATGTTCTATGGACTCAGATTCTCGTACTCGCCGTCGTCCGTGCATTTCTTCAATATTTAACGGTTATTAAACGTGGCAGAGAACGCGTCGCACTAAAATCATTAGTGCAAAGCAAGAAGCACAGCTTTACAACGCAGGACTTGAATTTAGTGCGCCTTTTAGGTTCCGTTTCTTTTTCTCTTGCTTTCCCTCTAAACACTAAGGGGCATCTTTAGCCTGCTTCTAGGTTGTTTTATTATTTAGATGATGCTGTTATTCGCATTAATGATGCGTTGGAGCAGAAAACGAGCCAGACGCTCAAACATTTCCCCGAATATTTCGCTGCAGCACTTGAATGTACCTGTTTGCACCGTGGTAGCAGTTATATAAATCGTTGTCGATAAAAGAATAATGGCTCTGCTAAAATTCTACTCTATAGCGTTAGAAGCGCTTTTCTATTGGTTGTCCCACCCACTTGAGTGCACGTTTTCAGGCTCACTCATCGAAAACGTGTTCGCTCAAAGGAAGTAACGTATCGCTCGGTGCAGTACACGCCACGGAGTAACATGCAAATGAGGGGTGAGGACAGCGGGACCTCCCTTCAACATCCGTTATCTCTAGGCAGGTCTGAGGCGGAAATGAAATCGGCTGGGTTATATCAGTCTTTCAGACTCTGATTATATATACGAGAGATTTTACCTTCCGTCGTAGTTAGGGTGCCGTCCCGTCGCGTTCCACCTTCTCGCTAAACGTAGGAAATGTCTCTTTATTATTATTTTGCCATTCGAGAAGAGCGCCGCGAAACAGGCAAGTCAGTGCATTTCGACAGCGCGTGCGATAACGTCTGTGCGCTAGGTTAGGTAAACCGTCTTCACGGTTAATCGGGGGTTTGGCGGTTTTCAATTAAAATCCGGCTGCGCGACGTGTTATCGCGACAGGCTCCTCTGGGAGATAGCGCGTGAAGTGGTCCCAGTATACAGGATCGTTGAGCGTGTTGACTTTTTGTGCGGGAAAATGCGCGGTGACAGCTACAGCGACTTATCGCTGGCGCAACGACCGGAAACGACGCCGCGGTGACCGCACCACGCCATGCCGGCGGCTCAGTGACCTGGCCCTCGCTAATGCTGCTGCTGATGCTGCGGTATACGTGTCCGATAGCCGATGCACATTACTCGAGTTCAGGGCTGCGCGTAAACGCCAAAGTCGATCCGCAGTCGCCCGCTTGCGCACGCACGCACACACACGCTGGGAATGAGTCAGAGGTGTCTCGAGTCTCCGGACGCTGGCGGGGCTTGTGGCGATATCACTATGATGTCAAACACTGCGATTGAAAGCAGGGAAGGAAGGGGCGGAGTGGGGAGGGTGTCGTGTATCCGTATGTACATGCGTATGTATATGGATGACTTCATCGATACGGCGTTAGCTGGGACCGTAAGGTTTTTATGGCTCTGGCGATGGCAAAGACCGGACTTCACGCCAGTGTATTACAAATGACCGAAAGAATGCAAAACTAAAGGAATTCTTACAAAACGGTCCCTGTCTTGATCGCTGACTGCGTGCGCTTCACCGCCACAATAAAAAATCTTCTTGAAACCTTTTTGTGTGTATACGTGTCTCTTTGGTTTCTGTTTCGAAACGTCTTTATTTGTGCATTTAATTGGTTAACGTTTATGCGGCAGCTCCTTCGGTGTTGCAGCGCTACTTGGACAGAATGGAGGAGCCCTGGTAGTACATTACTCGCAGTTGAAGCACTATCAGTATCCATTTGACATAGACAGTGGCCCGAAATCAGGCAACTCATAAACATACGTGTATGACCTCGTGCTGAGCGCTTATCAGCGCTCGTCCTGCACTCTCCCTTACTCGCACGTTTTCGTCCGCACGCAGGAAATTAAACCTGTCACTACAAGCTTCACTTCGGCCAGAAGAGCCAAGCCGATGGATCTTCGAGAAGCCTTATGCTACTACAAAAAGCGACAAAAAGACTTTACACTTCGCATATGGAATGTCATTTCAAAAACGAAATGACAGAGTCAGATGTCGCGTTTCTTTCGCTGACTTTTTTTTTCTTACGCTGGATGGCGTTCGCTGACCAGGAACTTCACAAGATCTCAGTCAGAATATGTAACAAAGAACTCGCACGAATTGACCCTCGGGGCTTGTAGCTTCTGTATCCGCTTATACCTTACTTATGAAGTGGAGTATCCGTGCATTATATATATATATATATCTCATTTTTCACAGATAGAAGAAAGGAAGGAACTCTTACACGCACGTTCAGAGTTGCGCGTCAACTTGCACTTTTACACGTTCACAGTGGCCGACGGCACTCGATCCTGAGCGAGCTACCGCGAAATTATTTCCAGAGTCGCTGGCATATGCAGCTTGATCCTGTAATGTGTATCGTACTTTTATTCAGTCTGGTGGTGAAAACGGGGGTCATCGGAAAGGCTGAGAGAACCGTGGGATCGGGAGTATCGTACACGTCATTTAACAGAGGACGAGGACCACACGTGGATCGAGTATATATATAGTTCATGCTTCTTTGTTACGTTTGCGTCCCATTTCGAAAGTGACCACGTTAGTCCAGCCGGGAAGAGCAGTTGCACTGCGTTGAAGCACTTAAGTGAATGGCTACCCGTAAATTATCGAAAAGGTGAACGATCTTCTTAATAACTCACGCAGTTTTTCTCGTCATATGTACAGCCTGCGTACGAGTGGGGGAAAGGAAGGCATTCGTTGGTCTGCATGCAAATGTTATGGTTTAAGGCGATATAATGTAGTGTTCGTTTTTCTCCGCACCTTGTGTAGCTTGAATTAATCGGCCGCTCCACCGTATACGTGGCATCGATTCCAGAGTACACCTCGAAACCAATGCGTTGTTGGAAGGGGGCTGGAAGGTGAAGGAGGGGAATGCCTTCGTATACAGTACATATCCATCGTTGTGCTCCGATTGCCGTGGTCGTTGCTTATTGAACGTCTACGCACTCCGCAGGTTGTAGCAGCTGGACCAGTTTATCGTGGCATTCGGCACCTTTGATGGGAACTGCGGGGTGTGTGTGAACGCCCCACTTTGTGTCCGTGTACAAACACGCGCGTATAGTACGCGATGTTTTGGGGCAAGTGAGGCGAGCGAAATGAATGAAAAAATAAGAGTGAGGCAGCCCTGCCGAAAGCGCGAGGCAACGACGGCTGCATAGCAGCTGCCGTTGCTCTGGAGTTGACGTCGTTTTCAGGACTGTGTCGGAGTACAGTAATACACTTAACTGGTCACTACGAATCATCGCGCGCGAAGATTTCAAAAGTAAGTCATGCCTAGCTTTCTAAACCTCGCCCACTTCTACAAATAGACATACAGCCACGTTTTAAATTCGTCATTCTTTCTGTCGATCTCGATTCGATAGTCCGCTGCTTTGCGAAAATTCCTGCCTCTTTCTCGCTGTTTCACATCGTACCTTCGTGTGATGGTAACGTTGATAATCGCCCGTTTACCGGGATAATGATGCCTCCTTGTGGTACAGTGCTCTGGGCTCGCGTTGAATTAACCGGTATTTTCAGTCAAAACTAATCCGCAACCCGTCCAGTACGATGGTTCCTAGTGCCCCCACTATGCAGCCTGGCGAAATCTGAAGCACTCATAAATTATATTTAATTCTGAGATCGAGATCACGGGTGCGAGCCGTGAACTTTTATTCCCATTTTTGTTTGTGTTCGTGTTATTATTGTCTTTGTTCTGTTTGTTTTTTCATACTTAGGATTATAGGATAGCCGGTCCTAGTTAGAGCCCAACTTACTTTATACGTGTATTCACATTTACAGACATTTTACACACTTTACGTTAGTCACATTTACTAAAGGAAAGGAACGGAATAGGAAAGAAAGAAAGAAAGAAAGAAAGAAAGAAAGAAAGAAAGAAAGAAAGAAAGAAAGAAAGAAAGAAAGAAAGAAAGAAAGAAAGAAAGAAAGAAAGAAAGAAAGAAAGAAAGAAAGAAAGAAAGAAAGAAAACAGTGGTAGCCGTAGTCAGAGATACCCCCGTTCTTACAGTTAGGAGCACGTTAAGGAGTCTCACGTGATCGAAATTAACCCGAACCCCTCCACAGCGGCATCACTCGTAGCCCACTGAGCTATAGTTTCGGGTCGTTAAACCCCATTATTCGATACTGGCACAACGAGCCATCGCTGCCGAATCAAGAGTAAAAACGTCGAAGACGCAATTAAGCCCGCGCGTGGCCTTCCCCCGGCGTATACATAGTATGTAGTACGCATTAACGGGGCGCTTATCGCAGATCCCGCGGTGCGTAGATAAAGGTATGCAGGGTGGACATTGCGGAGGCCTCCGGCACGCTGGCGATCGTGCCTCGCAGCGGTATGCGAGTGGCGCGATGAGTGACCGCATTTTGTATCAAGCACGCCGGGTCCGCGCCGCCACTTAGCTGCTACCTCGAAAGAATGGTCAATTACGGAGGCGATTAACGACGCCCTGGCAGAGCTCCCGCACTGCAAGAGGAAGGTGCGAATAAACTGCATTTGCACTCCATGCCACCCTCCCCCTCCATCTCTCGCTCTGCTCTTTATTTATTTGGTTTTGTTTTCCGTGTCCCGTTCGTTTATACCCTATAACCTGCAGCTTCTCTCTCTCTCTCTCTCTCTCTACCTGTGCATGCATTTTGCGCCCATTCGCCTGTTCTTTGCATGCGGTGCCTTTATAAATGTACGCTGCTCTGCGGGTGGTTGTAAACACGCCGTGCTGCAAGGGCGCGTCCCCCGGCCTGTCTTACGGGTGTTTTAGTTTTTATTCTTTGCTTGTCGAATGCGCTGTTTGCGTGTTCGTTGTGTTTTGTTTCTGGCTTGCTGCCGGAAAGGACCCGAAGGCGCGGTCACCGCGCTCGCTCTATACACCGTATAAGAACTTTAATACGATTGTTTTTTTTTTTGTTGTTTTTGTTTCGTTTTCAATTTTGTTGCAGCTATAGCTGTAGTGGCAAATGACTTGATTCGCCGGGCTTCTTTTCAAGTATTTCTTACGGCATATTTCACGGTCCGAAGAATGCGATTTCCAAAAGAAATTATTTCCTAGCCTGCAATCAGAACTAGAGGTGCGCCTTCCACTCCGTCCGGCATCATCCATGGCATCCCACTGAGTATACGTGTGGTACAATTAACTTTCGTGCATTAACGTCGCAAATGGCGCGCTTAGACAGAGGTGGGCGTCACATGCTCGTGGCCGCTGCCGCTGCAACTGAAAACACGCGTCCTTCGCACCTTGAGCAGGGTATATAGCTTGGGCCTATTTGGTCTCGCATAACAGGCAAATCAGAGCTCATTACACAAAGGCCACAGTTAACAGCGCTCTTTGTGTCTTGTTTCTGCCGTCGTCTCTTGCCGCGTTGCGCTGTGATTTGCCTCGCACTGAGTGCGAAATCTGCGACGTTATATGTAGTTTTTTTCGAAAGGCTGCAGGCTAGGTATAAAAGAAAAGAGAAAGCGTCTAAAACAGCACGCGGTCTGAAGCGCTATCGCTGCAAAAATGCGCCTAATAGGTATTGCAAGCATTCGTGCAAACATGAAAGGCAAAAATGAAATGAGCGTTTCTGTCATTTAACGTGGAATACGTTGTGTTTATTCATTTGCGTTTTGAGACAGCACTGTCGTTTCTTGTCAGCGTTTTTTCTTTGTTCATATAATATATATCTACAAAATTTTGTGGGTATAGTTTTGAGGCACCCTGTCCCTTGCAGTGATGTGCGTCCCTCCCGACCCCCCCCCCCCTTTCTTTTTATTTCTTCGTTATTTCTTGCGTCTTATAATCACTCAATTTCCTATTCGTCGCACTCGCATACATCGCTTCTTACTCCTAGCCAAGTTTACGTATAGCTAGTTTGCAACGGTGCCAAAGGTAATTCTATTTTTCGTGCATAGTAGTCGTATGTATACGCGGTCCGTGTTTAATGGAGTTGTCGCGGGCCGTATACACGGAGCCGACCCCATGCGCGGCAGGACGTCCGTGCCGACTCTGCTGCACTGCGCATGCGCAAGAAGCACCAGGAACCGCCCCAACGTGGGCGTAGCCGCTCAGAGCCCGCATCCGGGATCCTTAAAGGGGTACTGACACAAAATTTCGCGGCCGAGATAGCCTGCTGGATCGATTTCCGTGTACGTGCGTGTACCATCTGCGAAATATCGACAGCGAATAAAGCTTGGAAGGTATTTTATATGAATATTGAAGTTCGCGTGCGCGATCCAGCATTATAGGGCGCACCTATTGCATTGACACCCTCGGAGGTGACCCGAGGTGACCCCCCTACTTCCCCTACCTAACCGTTGTAGCCGGTACAACAAGTTGTGATGACGTCGTAGCCGCCATTTTTGTTTTGACGCGCTCGCCGCTGCGCTTATGGTGTCTCAAGGAAATCGTCGCCAACAGACGATGATGAGGAGGACGACGACAACGAGGACGATGATGGCGACGACATCGCGCAGTACGTGCGGCAAGCGTGCGAATGCGAGGAGACGACGCGAACAGCGCGGAAGTGCGTCACACTTCTGTGTGCTGACGTGATCGAGCGCTGCAGCCGCTAGGTGGTGATAGTTGCACCCGGAGGCTTGTCGTTTTTGAAACCGAAACTGACACTGGTCGGTAATGAGGAGCCTGTAATTAATTATCTGTCGCGCGCTGCAGCAAACGATGTGCCGTGTTATGACTAACAGGCCCCCAGGAACACATTGCAGCAAAAAAACGCGAGGCCAAAATTTTTGTGTCAGTACCCCTTTAAAGACAGGGCTGCACACTTGCGAACAAAGACAAAAGCAATTCCTCGACGCCTAGTAGACGAGTGGCATGTGTTTGTGAAAGAAAGAAAGAAAGAAACTGAGTGAACAAATAACAGCAGCCGGAGACGAATGCATTTTCTCTGGACTTGTTTTCAGATATCGTCGGCGAGAGACGCAGCCAGAGGGGTGTGTGTAGGCGGGGGGGGGGGTCATCATTCACCCCCTAATTTTTCTTCATTTTGCATGAGCGCGCGCGCACGCACGCACGCACACGCACACGCACGCACACACACATACACACACACACACACACACACACACACACACACACACACACACACACACACACACACACACACACACACACACACACACACACACACACACACACACACACACACACACACACACACACACACACACACACACCGAAGGACAAGCGCTGGTCTTACAGCTGGAATTTATAGAAATGTGCATTTGTTCTGCGCTTTGTGTCTGCACGCGCGTTTATTCGCGGGTACCTTCTATATAAACACGATGAATCAGCTCGCCCAGAAAGTAACGTTAATATACAGAGGAGGGTCATGGCGCCTTGCTACAATGGGGTTTCTTAATTTTTTTTCCCCGTAAAGAGGGAGGAAAGTGATACCGTATCATGAACGATACCGCATCAGCAACACGCAAATGATATATATGTGGAAAGTACCAGCGAAACACACACACACACACACACACACACACACACACACACACACACACACACACACACACACACACACACACACACACACACACACACACACACACACACACACACACACACACACACACACACACACACGTGTACAGGGGTGGTCAAAAGTTTCCAGGTCACTATCCCATGTATTGCTATGTCAATCGTGGCCTGGGAACTTTTGAACACCCCCGTATATACGTATAGAAGGAGAAACAATAACTTTGGTAAATACCTCCGAGGTATTAGTTCCGTTTACATTAAAATAGGCAAAGAGGGGGAGGGGGAGCGGTAGATTTACTCACAGTGAATACTTGGAACTAGTCGGTGCATGCTTGTAAGGTGAACAGCGCGCAATAACGTGAGGCGAAAAAGAGGGACAACTTGAGAGCAGCAACGTTGCTTGCCCCCCCCCCCCTCCCTTTCCTGTGTTTTCCTCGAGGTTTCGTAGTGCTACCAGAATCAGATACACTTTGCTAGTTGGGGATCGTCATGCATGTTATATAAATAGCGGGGTCATTACACCATCAATTCTCGTCAGTACAGTTCGTTTACGTTGCGTTTGGTATTCGGAACTGTATGCACGGTGTTCGTCGTCGGTGGCGTCTGCCCTCCAGAAAAACAAAAAAAGAAGGATTAGTAGAAATAAATTAACGAGTATAATTATTAGAATGCTGAAGGTGTAACAGGTTGGAGCGAGATGCCTCTCAGGCCCGCCTCTGTGACGTGGACAGTATGAACTGCACATTATTATACTTCGCGTGCCAGCGTCCTGCTGTGTCTGGTGGGAATCCAGTTCGCGCTTGTATAGTATATCTATATCTGTGGTGCTTGCCGCGGACGATCACGCGACGTAATGGAAGCCGGCTAGGGCGGAGGGGCGGTTCACGTCGTCATTGCAGTCGGCGGCACGCTGCGTGCGCACGGTCAGCAGGAAGCCTCGTAGACGGCGGCGGTGACTGTCTTTTCCCGGCTTCCCCCGTCCGGTCTTCCTCGGCGTTCGCCGATGTCCTTGCCCTTTCCGGTTCGCTGCTGCATCGCCGCCGGGCGTCGCCCGAGACGCTGGCTTGGCTACGGCTTGGCTGGAGAGAGAGATCTCGTCTCGACTCGTGTGCTCTAAACTCTGCATGCTGCATCGTCGCGCTTGTACCATTCGTCTCCTCTGTGAACTTTTTTTTGGTTAGATTTCCACCATTTTCTTCTCCCCCCCCCCCTCTCTCTCTCTCAATTCCTGGCATACTACATAGTACCACAGGAAGTTCCCAGCTGATTAGCTGTTGATTGCAACCTCTTGAAGAAGTCTGCCATGGTTGACCGCGGTTCAACCAAGTTTGTCGAGCGAAAACCTGGTTTTGCTTGCTTTGGGAAAGGACGATACCATTGGTTTGCAGAAATTTAACTTTACTGCATGTGTTGCTTTAGGCAAGGACGACGCCAGCGTGTTGCACCACAGCACAACACACACGCACTCTACTCGGCGCCTTCGGTGCTCTAGGCGCGAACGCTCAGCGATCTTGGATGTAGCCAACGCCTTTGGCGGAGGTGGCACGAAAGACTCACCTTGGGCCGCTGTTCATTTTCGCGAACTCGCCGTAGTAGCGTTACGCAGTTATTTCGCGGCGTTGACCTTGACTGGGCTTAAAGGTCACATTCACGCAACGAGGCGTATTCTGGGGTTCTTACCGAGAGGAGTAAAGCAAACGAACGAACAAGATATATAGTGCACTCTTCCTTCGCAGAAGAACTAACGTGTCCCTGGTCATATACATATAATTAAAATAAACACCGTCTGTGGGCAGTTCTAACAACGTCCACTCTACGTGCACGTTCAGCGGCGCATCTCTCTTTGCACTTGCAGCGGCGAACGCTTCCTGAGCGCATTCTGGGGTCAAGCTTCTAACTGCTGTAAGGATCCGACATTGAACGACGTAACTGGACCGGACGTACGGCAGAAAATAAAAGGACCTTGGATATCGACTCTCCGTTGCTTCAGTTGCACAGCCCGCATCTTTCGCTTTCAAGGCGGCCACAGTGCTGCCAAAGCCCGCAGCCTTGCGCGCGCGCCCACATAGCTGGGCGCAAGGAGCACTTTCGCGCAGTGCCTCAACAGCCGGGGCAGCACCCTCAGACAGGCAAGATGGAGCCCGTGGGTACCGTGGGTTTCTCTAGGAGGGCGCCGATTACTCTAGGAGAGCGCGGCAATTACGCTGCCCGGCCTTTCTCTCTCGGTCGCGGGCGCCGCTTTTGTGAGGGGGCCGCGCTCAGCCTTTCTTTACGCGTCGGCGCGCGCCGCTACTGCTGCTGGCGCTTTTGTTCTGCCCAATGCTGCCCATGACCAGCATCAACAAACCTTCGCGAGTGATGCTTCTTGAGAGCGTTGCTTTCGATGGCGGATTCGAGGACAGATAGATAAACGGGAAGCAAGCAACCCTCCACCACGACTGCGTTTCGCCGTTTCGTAGGAGAGCCAACGAGAGAAGAGTTGGTGGCAGATACAATAGGCAGATTTAGAATAGCGTACGCTAAGTTAGCGTTAGCGTTTGCGGCCCGCTATTTCCGTCACTTAACGGGAGCCCGCAAGCGGTTAGCGTACGACGCATGCGTAGTTGCGCGAAAAGCCAACGCAAAGCTTTGCGTACGCTATTCTAAAACTGCCTAATTCCGAAGACCACGCTTTTGTGTAAGCGCGCGCATGCGTGTGTGGTCTTCAAGCGCGTGGAAGGAAGGAAAAATAGAAAGACAGAAGGCGGGTGGGTTAACTACCCTGCTACTGGTTGGCTACCCTACTCTGGGGGCAACGGTGCTCGACCGCTGATTCCGAAGGTTGCGGATTCGAATCCCGGCCGCGGCGGCCGCATTTCGATGGAGGCGAAATTCTAGAGGCCCGTGTACCTAGATTTAGGTACACGTTAGAGAACACCAGATCGGTCAAAATTTCCGGAGCCTTCCACTACGGCATCCCTCGTAATCGTATCGTGGTTTTAGGGACGTAAAACCCGGGCATACTACTCTGGGTGAAGCGGGAAAGAGAGGTGCAAGCAAATGTTCTGGGAACTCGCGCGCACGGCACCACTCAGGCAGAGGCGTTCACACGTCGTCCTCAAGAAGCACTTCCTTGTGAGCCGAATAGTGGTGGGAACAGTGTTCGAATATAAAACGTAGCGGCCTATCATCCAGTCATCGCATTGCGTTAGAGAGAGACTGTGATCAAAATCGAGGAGGGTGGCAGAATAAATGCTTTGTGTTTTCGTGGCTGCCCTAGACATCGCGTGCACGCGGCACTTTCGGTCACTCCAATTAGTGCAGTCCAAGCCTTCGTGTATGATTCAAGCGGCTGGGGCGGAAAAGGGGACGGGAGGTATAGGGCTGTGAGCGCTCGAGGCAGTGTTTATTGGCGAGCCTCGATCTAACGATCTCGCTCGTTCCCGCGAGAGTTACACATGCTGTATATTTCTTCCTTTCCTTTGATTTTGCCCGAAGGGCTGCATGCCCAGTGGACTGAATGTTTCTGTGGCGGCTTTTTCACGGGAACTGCAGAGTTTGTTGTTGCACTTCCTGATTACGTATTTAGATGTGGTGGGGAAAATTGTTTGGCGTCGACGAAATTACCTGACTCTGTGGCTAACCACTGTACAGCCTGCGGCGCTGTCTCCTCCACTTAGCGATACTTGGCGAGCTGTCCAATAACTTGCCACGCTTTCTACGGCGCTTTACAAAGTGACCGGCTGAAGTTTTCTCGGCGGTGCTGAATGAGGTCGCGTTATAGTACTGTGAGCAAACGGTTGGATAGGGCAGAGAGCACTCGACTGTGCTCTGGACCAGATAAGGATTCTTGGCAGAAGCAAGGACACGGTCGCGGGAGAATTTTTGGAGGTGTTTCCATATTAGGAATTTGGGGTAGTCACGTATCAGTGACACAACGATATCCTTCTTTCCTTCGGAAGGTCGTATCTTATAAAGTGTGAATACGGTGATGTGATGCGTGCTGGTATTTTCTGATAGGTACCTTTGCGCAAGTGCAAAGTTGTTGTATAGCCTGTGAACCTTGTTGTGATAAAAAGTCTGATGTTAGCGCCTACCTTGCTCCTTCCCCTTTTGTTAATGCTTGTCGGCGGGATATAGTGTCGGTGGGTAATTTCACCTAACTCTATAGCCAGCGCTCGTGTGTGTGTGCCCCTTTCCTCTCGGTCTTCTTCCGCTGTTCCTTCGTTACAATCCCCCCCCCCCTTTTTTTTTCGTTGTTTCGAGCTAGGTGACCACAGTTTTATGGTCAGTACCTGCTCGACTGTGGTTTCTTTTAACTCTTGTCGCTGCAGGTGCCATGTCAAATGTCACTCGTACGCGTGTGAGCGCGCGTTCGCGTCGGTTTGAGTCATCCGGGCTTATTCCGGTCGCGTCGTGTTCGAATCCACGAATTTCGCCACCTGATCCCACTTGGAAGCCGAGGACAGATTTTGCCGAGGTTAGTTCATGGCTTGGTGTCTTCGGTAAAAGTGATAAAGCGGCAGAGAGAGAGAGAGAGGGGGGGGGCTCCCTATAATGATAGCTGAAGTTATTTATACAGCGTCCTTAGCGGGCTAGTCCACGTGAATGTGATGATAAATGCTATGACACACACAGTACACACAACATATATACCACGCGCGGAACACTACAAAACGACATAGCACAAAGTCGAGACAATGCAGCGACTCGCACGCTAGATAGCGGGAAACAAAAGAAGACGGAGCTCAGTGTGTTTTGTGTCTTGCATGCTTGCGCGGCAGCTGAGCTATCGAAGCCCGATCGAAACACGGCTGCATCTGTCGCTCGGCGCCTAATGTATGCACGGCATGTCGCGTCGCCTCTCCCATGCAATCCAGCGCGATGCTTTCTTTGGCGCCGCAGTGGCCGCTTTCACATCCTATCAGCGGCTGCAGGAAACGCTATATAGAAGAACGCGTACTGCTTTGTATACTATAAGTGCTGCTCTGCCATTGTTTTCTCCCGCTCCACGAGACTGTACGCGCGTGCGTGCTGTCTGCAACGGGCCGATTGTTATCGCATCGCCTTGCGGGAGACTGTTCCCACAGCGTCGGCCTCGACATAAGAGAGAGAGGCCGAGGAAGTGATGGGACGGCATATGCACATTCTCTCGGTGCTGACGGCCTCGCACCTGTATAGTGTGCATGTGTGTGTTCCAAGCGAAGTGGCTTGTGTATACAACGCGCTCCATGGGTTGCTTGTATGTGCGTATTGTAGACGACGGGCTTCCGGGGCGTCGCGCAGCAGCAGACATCTCAAGTATCCAGCCGACCGCTATATAGTGCTCCTCGCGGCCGGCGTTATTGTGATGTCAAGTGCTGCGATTAAGATAGCGGCCAGAATAGCGCAGCCATACTCCGGACCACTCGCTTCTGGCGATGGGAGGATAATTATTTTCTGGAGAAAATGTCGTAGAGCGAATCGGGAGGATGCTTGTGTATGGATGTTAGTGTTTTAGAACTAAAAAAAAAAAACATTTCAAACGCGCTTTTCTTTTTCTTCCATTCGTCATAACGATGACCTGTCCAAAGCCCCTGCGTGACTTGCATAGCTATTCTGCAAGGACACACAACTGGATTACTCCTTACAGCTTCCCCGCCCCACCCCGACTCCCGAAGGAAACAGTACCGAAAGAAAAACAAGCGTCGCAATGGATGCAAAAATTGAAAAGCGATGACGTGCCTCCCACAGCGGCCTGCCTTTGGTCCCCGGTTTTCCTGAGCCAAGTGTGAGAAGTAAACGGTTTAAGGAATGGAACATCAGGGGTGCTCGGCCCTAATTATCGTCAAAAACCTGCATCGCCATAACCGTGGACTTTAAACGACGAGAGCACAGGGTCCGACTGAACAAATGTATGGGGCAGAGACTTGGCGCCCCACTTATATGATTAGAAGTCCCCCTCCCTCCACCCTCCCCTGTGCGCACGCCTACGACATCGACCTTTTTGTTCTCTGTTTCTTGACAGAAACGTTCCTTTGGAGAGAGGCGGTGTACTCTCACGTGGAAAGCTCGTCGCTATAGGGTGCCCGAAAATCGTCGTAATCACATAAATCGAAGGCCAGCGTAAATTGTGTTATCACGCGCGTTAATATGAATCATAGGAAGCGTAGGTCTCCTGCATGCCATAACAACTTCGTAACGAAAGTAAAGAATATTGGCCCTAAAGCGGTTCCACCAAGGAACCGCTTTATTGCGGCCGAGCTCGAGCTACGACGACGAAGATCAAGCCGCGCAGCTGGTGATGATATATGCAAATGAGGAAGATGTGCGAGGTATGGTGATATGCGTAGATAATGAAGATGAGAGTCAGTCATGTGCTGCGCTCACATGTATGCATATTTCATCAACGTATATACTTCTACGCTTTGTCGTGGCGTCCTTCCTTCATTCTCATATGCTCTCTCTCTCTCAAAATCAATCAATCAAACAATCATTGAAGTCTCTTCGCGAACACGACCGCCACTCTGAATGCATGGGCGTTCCGGGATAAGCTGGCTCCGCTGCACGTGTCTCAGAAGGGAACGTGGGCCTGAGATGATTTCGAAAGCTGTTCAGTTTATTTTTTTTTTTTTTTGCATTCGTTGGCATGCCCGGCGTGCCCTCTTGCAAACACACGCGTAGTGGTGGCATAGTTCACAGAGAGAGAGAGATACGCAGAGGAAAGGCAGAGGGGTTAACCAAGCTTTGGCTCGGTTGGCTACCCTACACATGGTGTGGGGAAAAGGAGGAATAATAGAAAGGAAAGGGTAAAGGAGAAAGAAGAAGTTTCCTATACGAAAATGTTCGGTTACGCGCGAGACATCTTGCACGGGCATGTGTGACGTGTCGCGACGTTACTCGATCGGGCTTGTTCAGTTCTTTCCTTTTCGCTCCGCCGACTGTCGGAAGAGAGCCCGCCGTCTTTCTTTTCTTTCTTTCTTTCTTTCTTTCTTTCTTTCTTTCTTTCTTTCTTTCTTTCTTTCTTTCTTTTTCTTTCTTTCTTTCTTTCTTTCTTTCTTTCTTTCTTTCTTTCTTTCTTTCTTTCTTTCTTTCTCGAGCTCGCAATAAAGACTGCCAGCGATGGCGGTTCTCCGGATGGCGATTCTCCGGAGACGCGCGAACGAGTAGTATAGCTTGTATCGCAATAAAATTGTAAAAAATAATAAAAGGAGTAGATGAAGTGGAGGCCCGTACTTGGCGTGTCTGCATGAATAGCTGCTGCAGCGGCATTCCGCGTACGCAGCCCTGCACACGCTTTCGTCACACTTCTTTCAGGCGCATGCACAGCTGCGAGAGCTGGAATTCGTCGCACGCCGCCTAATTTCTTCACGTATACCTGTTCCGCGAAGATTGCGGCATTCAGCGCCACTTGGCGCGTTCGAGCCTGCATGCCATGTACGCACGCAGTTGAGCAGCTCTTCGGGGTGATGACGTTGTCTCCCGAGTATCGTAGGGCTCGAGTATGCCGTATTTCCTTTAATGCAATCCGCGAGCATTGATATTGGCCGCCGGCTCCGTCGAACGATTACGGAGAGGAACGCGGATAAAGGGAGTTCATTGACGTTGATAGTTGTTCATACATTGTAGCGACACTAGCGTCATCAGCACAGAATAGAATGTCGACGGAAAACGTCTGTAAAGGGAAACTCAGAAACTGGAGGAGCACAACTACGTCCGCCACTTTTTTTTCCCTCTCCCACTCATTCCGAGTGAGTGAGTGAGTGAGTGAGTGAGTGAGTGAGTGAGTGAGTGAGTGAGTGAGTGAGTGAGTGAGTGAGTGAGTGAGTGAGTGAGTGAGTGAGTGAGTGAGTGAGTGAGTGAGTGAGTGAGTGAGTGAGTGAGTGAGTGAGTGAGTGAGTGAGTGAGTGAGTGAGTGAGTGAGTGAGTGAGCACCATTTGAAGACGAAGTTCGAACAGCAGAGGTAGCTTTCAGCAGAGAAGACTACATTTGGACGCTTCTAAGTTACTATGCGAGCGCATTCTATAACTAAACATCGAACCGATGCGGTTGTGAAGTATTTTGCTGCAGAAAGTGTTATAGACAACTATACATTGGCGTACATTTATTTCTACATCCTCCGCTCCAGGACAGATAAGAGACGCCGCTCCCTTGATTCGAGAGGCTTGTAAGATTTGGAGAAATGCGGTAATCATAATCCCCTACAAGCAATTCACGGCAGCGCACCATTCTTGCACCGGACTGCCGGCCGGACCTTCACTCGGCGGGGCGTCCGAGCGTGGACTACACCGCATTTTGTGTCGCTTTCCACATCTATTATACCTTTTTTCCTTTCTTCTTTTTACGTAACCTTCTGGGCATGTACGTGGCGGATGGTACATAGTGAGCTCCCACGCAACGAGCGGCCCGACACGCGCGTCGTACTACGTCGTTCTCTGCCCAGACCTTGAAACTCACGCCGGCGCGTGCGTAGCCCATATACCGGCGTATACTCCACACCACAACCACGCGGCCGCTTCGAGCCACAACCACCACCACGGCCGCAGCCACGCTCTTCGTGATGCCGCCGGATGAGATGGATGCGCTGCTGGCCCATTTTGTCGCAGCCCCTTTCTTCTATGTAGTATATATAACGACGCCTTTTTTGCCGCTATAATGCCGCCGGTGGCGTCGTGATTCCCCCTGCAGTCTCTGCTGCTCTTTGGTTGTTGTTGCTTCGCTTATATCCCGGCGCTTTGGCGGTTGTTCCCGCGGACGAGATCTTTATCTGCCGCCGCCACCGCCGCGTGCCGTCTTTCTTTCATTCTTGATCGCCCCATTGTTATAATCTCGCAACACCCTCCACCATCTTTCTTTTTTCTCTCCTTTTTTTATATAAGGCCGTGTTGGCTACACGCGAGGGGCGCATGGAGTATATATCTCCAGCATTCCTTTTCGTTATTAAGTTTTCTTACTTTTTCTCGGCGTCGTGACGCGCTCGCCTTCGGATGTGGAGCAGTGGATCAGCAGTGCTTCGGATCGTACGCGTATAGTTGGGTGGGAGAGGAGAGATGGAAACAGCGCTGCGGAGTTAGCGGTGTTTAGCCAGACAAACTACGCGGCACCCGGCCCATTCACGACCTTGTGGAAAACGAACGAGCGTGCACGAAGAGGCGTGCGGAGTTGAGGGCATGCAGCGAAAGAAAGTAGATGGCGGCCGATCATGCCTTGCATGCATCGAGGGGCACTGTGTGGAGAGAAACGGTGTTGCGTTCACTGACTCCGTCATACATAGCATGTGTCTGTAAACTTGTTATCGTCCCATGTAACCATGTCGCGACCTATAGTTCGCGTTTCCTTTCACAAGGCTCGTTCACATCTGCGACTAGCCCCGGTTGCAGGTGTGAACGAGCCTTTATATAGTACCCATCCCGCTGCTCTGATTCGGTCACTGCTTGTCTGCGGTGTATACGTATCCGATGACGTCACTTCGCCTAATCTCGACGAAGACAACGGCTACAGCTCGGACTCAGTATATGGGCTGACTACGAGCAGGGTTAAACTGAGCAATCACTTTACATGCTGCAGTGTTTATCTATTTAGGCTGATTATGCGTAAGTCACGAACCTCTGTTGTCTTGTTAATTTGTTATGATCTATGTGAAAGGCTTCAACAGCTTCTCGTGCTGATTGATTAGCATGTGTTAAAAGAATGTTGATGTCTTCCACTTTTGGGGAGCAACCGCATTGCTGACGATGTCTTGTCGAATTTGAGGTGGGCGCTCCGTTTAATGAGTGCTGTGTTGTCTTCGGCGTTCATTCTGGCAATGACTAGTTATCATGTGGTCGCTCGCCACTATATTATAAGCTGGCGTCCATCGTACGTCTCATTGCCAGTTTCCGGATGTTAAAAAAAGAAGATTGATTTATACATACAGAATTAAAGACCTTGTCTACGACAGATGCGTATAGCACTAAACTTCCTTTCTTTTCGCCGGTCCGCACTTATAGGCGCTACAGCGCGTCCTGTGGCAGGGCAGGGCGAGAACTGGCAGCGTGGGAAACGCTCCTCTCAAGAACCGATGCTATACGTTTGGCCGAGCAGCAGCGAACTGCCCGCCGCCACCCCGGGACTTCGCGTCGCTTCTTTTTCCTCGTTTCGCAATCGACAGCGGAGGCCGCTCAGATGGCCCTTCTAAGCCTTGGCGTGCCTAGCAGGTTTCCCTTTAATGGCTTGCCGGCTCCTGCACACACATTCACACAGAGGCCGTGCACTGTACACAGCGTCGACTTCTCCATGCCGCGAATACAAGTGTGTGTGTGTAGAAGAGAGAAAAGGGGAGGGGAGGGGGAATGCTTTTCTATGACCGGAGAAGAAGTCGCGCGATCGCCGTCTTGGCTGCAGCAGCGCGCGTGGTGTTGCAACCTTTGTAACAGCAACGAACAGCCCGAATCGCGGCGCTCGCTCCGCTCCGCTATTGCGCGACAAGGGGATGATGCTTCGCGGGATGTTGTGACGCCCAGGAAGAAGGCATACGTCGTTTACAGTCTCTCGATTGAGGCCTCTCACTCCCCCGACCGTTCCACAGGTTCCACTGTCTTTCGTCTATTGTTGCCTTCGGTAGATTTCGCGATCGTCTCGCGATTGATTAAGAGCCCAGGCGGGCGCTTCGCCACAACAGACCTTGCTAAGCCGAGCCGAGTGTTTGGAGGAGAGTTGTTTCTCTTGGCAGGGCGGGCGCTGTCGACTCCGGTATGTGGCGGAAAAGCCATCCGACTGAAACCGAGGCCGTGCGTCGTCGAAGAAAGGAAGGCATGTGGCCATGCGGCGCCTCTCACTGTCAAAAGCGATGCGCGCTAGCGCTTTCGGAATGGTTTCGCGTTGTGCCTCTGTACGCTGTCGTCACTGTGCGAACGCGCTGACAATCCCCACATTCTCTTCAGCCAACGACGGTTTTGAGCATTCGCGAACGAAGACAGCTTGCCACTGATTTATTTTCTTCAAATTTTAAAGTGAGGTTTTATTTGTGAATCCTCCCGGACCTTCCCGACCGTGGCTGCGGAACGCCATATCTCGTAATCCAACACGTTGGAATGCTTTATAAAAGTTTCACTTGATCTGCAACGGTTCCTGCGGGGCCGAAAGGCGCGTTTGTCATTGAAATGTGCAGCGCATCTCGTTTCGCGATCCGTCATCGTGCCTTTTTCTGGGCTCATAAAACCTTGCGTATATACGCCGATTGCCACAGTGCGTATATGACCTGCAAAATCTCCCCTTTCTCCCTCTCCGTTGCTGTGTTGTTATAGTATAAGCGCCCATTACGTTGATATTAAATTGTCGGGTCTTCATCACAGTTGTGCTCCTCGCATGCTTTCGAAGGAAAGCATTTGCCTCTCGTGATGCCGTCTTCGTACGTGAGTATTCGTACACCCTTTTCGTTTGGCATACTTTGTGTCGGCAGTTATAGGGACGTCAACTTGAAAGACGATTGACTGCCACGATTGTCCTAGGCATTCAGGCAAATCAAGAAGCAATGAAATCAGAAACGCAAGGCTTTATGGCTTCGCCTGCTGCATGCCGTGCGGTGGTATAGGCGCATATCACCACTGATGACGACATGGACTTTTGCCGGTGCCCGTTCGGCACCTGGCTCAAGCCTTGTGATCTGCATAACTAGAGGGAGCTGACTTAGAAGACTATAAAGTGGCGGCAGAAGTTCGGTCTCTTCATTATGATCTCGTTATATATCCGCTGCGCTGGTTGCAAGTACAACTGTTTTAAATTAATATGGCCCACTTCCTTCGTTTTACTGTGTGCTGCAATAATTGGCACTGTCAACAACGTATCGTCATGACAGCAACTAACGTCGTTACGAGTCCTTCAGACGATGGCTCTTCACGGAGACCGTATGGGCGTTGCAAAGCGTGTTCAATGCCGCGCCTTCTGTGTGGTGTGGAACAAACTTGCTGGTCAGAGGAAGGAGTTGGTGCACGGCCGAAAACCAAACGATCTGTGTTGGGACACGGTATCATGGACATCAGGCAGCGGAAATGGTGATCTCGCATCACCGGCAGCATGCAGCAGCGCAGTCAGACGCGTCTTAGACTCTGAGCAGGGGCACTTCAGGATTTCCGCCTCACCTGAAATGATTATGCGCTCGTTATAAATAAATAACAATCATTATACCTCATCGCGGCTGGATCCAAGAACAAATTAGAAGGAGAAAACGATCGCATCAAAGCCCCCTTCGTCATAATCGTCGGCATCATTATCGCTACGGCGCTGAAACCAAATTTCCGGAAGAACGAGGCTTCAAAACGACAAAAGAAAAGCGGACCAAAAACACCTGCGATCAATCCTTCGTACGCACCTATATCACGCGCGCACTCAAGCACACACATATACACAGGCCCGCGTTTTAGGCACGGATTCTCTCGCATGCAAGCGCTGCCTGCAGCTTGGCGTTTTGCGTGGGGGAAGAGTGCATCGCGTATATCGGGTCCGGCCCGCGATGCCGCAAGAACTACGGCGGCGAAATCTTGATGGATCGTTCGCGAAAGAAGACGAGACGGTCAGCAACGCGGACGAGGAGCGCGTTGCATCGTCTCGCTGCCTTGCGTTGCGTGCGCGAACGCACGCGGACGGGGCACGCAGCGCGTCAGCCGCTTATACGGCATATATCGGCGCATAATTTAGCCCGTGTTTCGAGGCCCGCTTCGCTTCTCACGCTGAAGTGATAGCGCATGCATGGGCCAGGTCAGTTCTCAACTGTCTCCGCGTCTCGGAGTGATGGATCGAGAAGCCGCGGCGCATCGTCGTTTAATTTGACTTCATTATTATTATTTTTTTTTCGATTGCACGGGCGACGCCGCGGGTCACGCGTCATGGTTGGTGCCTCCCCCGTATCGAGGTTTTGGCGATCGAATCAGGCCATTATGCGGAAACCTTTTTGCTCGGAAACCGCTTTTATACATGGTATGACTTTCCTCCCTCTTTACGGGGAAAAAAAATTAAGAAACCCCATTGTAGCAAGGCGCCATGACCCTCCTCTGTATATTAACGTTACTTTCTGGGCGAGCTGATTCATCGTGTTTATATAGAAGGTACCCGCGAATAAACGCGCGTGCAGACACAAAGCGCAGAACAAATGCACATTTCTATAAATTCCAGCTGTAAGACCAGCGCTTGTCCTTCGGTGTGTGTGTGTGTGTGTGTGTGTGTGTGTGTGTGTGTGTGTGTGTGTGTGTGTGTGTGTGTGTGTGTGTGTGTGTGTGTGTGTGTGTGTGTGTGTTTCGCTGGTACTTTCCACATATATATCATTTGCGTGTTGCTGATGCGGTATCGTTCATGATAGCACTATACATAGTTAAGCGAGTCTTAATCTGTCTTGCGGAATGAGAACACTGCTGTGGCTTTCCCGAGGAACAGTCAACGTGCGGCGCCATTTCGCTGCATGCGTTTACGTATATACGTTTTCGAGCTCGATGCTAATTGCAATTGCGATACTAACTTTATCGCTCGCCAACTTGATCTTGCTTTCGATGCCCTTCCATCGCGACTCTTCCCATCCGACCTCCGGCTTTCGAGATAAATGATGGATGTGCCCACGAGGTGTTATCACAATTGAGGCTTATAACCTTGGTATATACATGCCTAATTGCCTGGCGCTAAGTGATTGCCCAATAACGACCCGCCGGAGGACTCTGCAGACGTCGTTATCTGTCAGTCAATTATTGGGACGTCACTAACGTTCTGCGCACGTTGCTTCTCGTGCCTTCATTGTGACGTTCGTAAAGAATGAATTCCGAGCCTTTGGCCACAAGCACTTTCACGTCCCTGCCATCTCTCTTTATCTACCTTTCTTCAGCGCGCATTGGCGAGTGGTGCTCCAATTATTACTGATATCGAGCATCTTATCTGCTTGCGTGCGTATGGGCTGATAAGCTGCAACACGCGATGTATATCGCCTCTTTGTGTCCTTTATCACGCATGACAGCTGAAGCGCGAAACACGCCTTCTATATCACTACGACTTCCTTGCCTCCTTTTATGGGGCGCTTAAACTGAGTGTTGACGTATAATGCGAGATAACTGCTATTTTATATTATATCCAATTACGAATTTGCTTCCTTTACCGGAGTTTAAGCGCGCTCACACGTGTTATGGTGACGTATATTCTTATGAATTAACGAAATAAACAAATACATATATTTAGAGCGCTGTGCAATTCTTGCCACTTACATTAACTGGTAATAATAATAATTATTGGCGTTTAACATCCCAAAACCACGATATGATATGAGGAATGCCGTAGTGGAGGGCTCCAGAAATTTAGACCACCTGGGGTTCTTTAACGTGCACCTAAATTTGAGTACACGGGCATCAAGCATGTCTGCCTCCATCGAAAATGCGGCCATTGCAACCGGGTTCGAACCCGCGACCTTCGGGTCGGCAGTCGAGCACCTTAACCACTAGACCACTGTGGCGGGTTACATGGACTGCATGGTGCTCAACCCCTCAACGATGAAACGTATAGTGGTGTACAGTGGAAACACTACAGCTAAATCCAACCTTACATGGATGTCATACTTGTGTATTCCTCGAAGCACTCTCCAAGCAGCCGGGGTTCATAGACGTTCCTCGTGAAAGCCTGTAATGACACGCGTTAATCTGGAGTTTAACGTCTCAAAACCACCATATGATTATGAGAGACGCCGTAGTGGAGGGCTCCGGAAATTTCGACTACCTGGGGTTAATTAACGTGCACCTAAATCTAAGTACACGGGTATAATGACACGCGTTATGAGGCACGCGTTTTAAATTTTAAAGACGATAGTCTTTCTTGGGGAACTTAAACGCAGGAATTTTGGTCTGTCTTTCTGTCTGTCTGTCTTTCTGTTTGTCGGCACGTCCCTCGATTCAGCCACTCGGCCAAAGTTGAACCACTTGCCCAAGGGCCAGGCATCTCGAATGGCTCACTAGGTTCATACTTGTGTACATTGTCGATCAAAAAGCAAACATTACGCATATCTGAGGCACAACATCACTAGATAAGCATTAGGTGGTGTGTTCCTTTAATAGAAAATGCATACATACGTAATTCTAAAGACCGTAGTTTCTTAAGCTGCGCTGAAAATGTGACTGCGCGTTAAACTTGACTTTCTCCGTGCCCTCTGAATGAGCTGTTGTGTTTCGGTTTCGTTTCTGTATTGCACTGTACGAATGCCATGGGGCCATAGAGAAATTTTCTTTCTCTATGATGGGGCGCCGCTATGGCATTCCTGTTTTAGCCAGGCTACGTGTAAATAAAAGAGTGTGTGGAGAGCATTCGTTGAGTGCGGACGTTTCTTCTGCTTCGGAGCTTCGCGCCAAACCGCGTGTTCGGGCTGGCTGGCGTCCCCGCCGGTCGCGTTGGTCACCGCCGGTCTTCGCCTGCTGCTGCGCCGGGACTACCAGCCCGCAACAGAGCATTCACGTCTTTCTGTTTGTCTGTCTGTCACCCGATTCAGCCACCAGGCCAAAGTTTAACCACTTGCGGAATGCCCAGCCATCGTGAACTGGTACCGCCGTTCATACTTGGGAACATAGTCGATCAAAAAGCAAATGTTACGCATATCTGAGGGGCTACATCAATATATAAGTATTAGATGGTGTGTTCCTTTACTAGAAAATAAATCGATACGTAATTCTAAAGACCGCAGTGTTTCTTAGGCTGCGTGGAAAATGTTAGTATTTTCCGGGCTGCGCTGCAAATGCGACGCTATGAGCCAGATGCGGCGATTCAACATAGAGGAGGAGGACACATGTAGTACGGCAGGCAGACGACTATCGTCTTTCGGCGACATTTGCAGCGAAGCACGCAGATACGCGGCCAATTTTTGTTTTATTTATTTCGGGTCGCGCTTTCCTTCTTTTTTTTTTTTCGTTTTCATTTTTTTTAACGGGTGCCTGCCAGTGTGGTCTCGCCTGTTATCGCGTCTTTCGTGTGAGTTTCTTTAGCTTGTCTCCGATCGTAATGCCTTTCTTGCATTATTCTGCCATTCAAGATTTTTTTTAATATATATAGCTCTCTAAACTCAAATAGCGCCGATCTGCATATACATAGCGAATCTTTTAGGCTCAGCGATAATGTAACTGCTGACCCGAACGTCGCGGGATCGAATCCCGGCCGCGGCGGCTGCATTTTCGATGGAGGCGAAAATGTTTGAGGCCCTTGTACTTTTTGAGTCCCGTGTACTGGCCAAAATACAAGTTAATCTTGGAGGACTGTTGTGACGGCTCACCCTTCAACCTGGTGGACGCAATGAAGAGTGCACTACAGACTACCACGCGTTCGCTTTCGATGAGTTCAGCGCGCACCGATTTTGACATTGAACTCGAGACACTTCGAGCAATTCGCCGTCGTGCGGAACGCTGATATAGACGCACAAAGTCAAATTACGATTTGAGACTGGCTAGACGCACACAAAAGAAAATACAGCGTCACATGAACAAGCTGGCTTCACGCCGATGGGTATCTTTTTGTGAGTCCCTGGATCCACGAAAGCCTTTGTCGCTTATATGGCGAACTGTTCGTGGTCTGCATACAACCTTCGGTCAACGCCATCCGTTTAAATCTTTGGCACTACATCTACAATGTACGGAGATGGCCGTCACAGAATCTTTCTGTAGAAGGATTGCCGGTGAGGCAAATTCCGCAGAAACGGAGATGGGAACGCCCGACTGCCCACTAGCTTCACGTGACCCCCGCATGGAGTGTCCATTTTCTATGGAAGAACTAAACGCTGCGCTGGCTTTGTGTAGACGTTCTTCAGCGCCGGGACCTGACGGCATTACCTACCGTGCCCTCTGTCACCTAGGAGATCAAGCTCGGAAGGCGCTATTGTTGCTGTACAATGACTACTGGGAGACTGGTCTGGTTCCACAGGAATGGAAGTCAAGTCGCCTGATTCCACTCCTCAAAGCTGGCAAGTCGCCTTTGGACATTTCCTCCTACCGCCCGATTGCGCTAGCTAGCTGTGTGGGAAAGGTAATGGAAAGGATGATCCTCACGCGTCTGGAATGGTACTTAGAATATTACGAAATCTATCCAGATGCTATGGCCGGGTTCAGACGCGGTCGCTCGTCAATAGACAATGTGGTTGACTTGGTGACATACGTCCAACATCAGAAGGCCTGCAAACGATTATCTGCTGATCTGTTTCTAGACGTTAAAGGGGCTTATGACAATGTCACCCACGAAGCCATTCTAAGCGCGTTAGAAGCGGTAGGACTTGGTGGCAAGATGTATATGTGGGTGCACAGCTACTTGCAGAAGAGATCATTTCACGTGCAGACAGAGAATGGCCCGACACCCGATTATTACGGTAGCCGAGGAGTCCCTCAAGGCGGAGTGCTAAGCCCGACATTGTTCAACCTGACGCTCATTAGACTAGTCGACAACCAGCCAAGCAGCGTACGACTTTCCATTTATGCTGACGCGATCTGTATATGGACGTCAGCTGTGACGCGGCTTCAACTTCGCGCTCGACTTCAGAAGGCAGCCACAGTGACATCGCGCTACCTGCGTAATCAAGGACTCGAGATCGCAAGTGAAAAGTGCGCAGTCGTGGCATTCACCAGAAAGCCAATGTCCGCTTACGGCATATCAATCAACGGCCAATGTGTATCATCCAGCAGGAGTCACAGGTTCTTGGGAGTCGTAATCGACAGAGACCTGTCTTGGACCCCTCACGTAAACTATGTGAAAAAGCGGCTGACTGCTATCTGTCACTTGTTCAGGTTCCTCGCAGGGAAAACTTGGGGAGTGTCTATACATTCTATGCTACAGCTGTACCGGGTATTGTTTATTGGGTTCCTGCGATACAGCCTACCTGCAATATCCAATACCTGCAAAACTAACCTTCGTACGATACAAAGCATTCAAGCTCAGGCTCTTAGGATATGCCTTGGTTTACCACGCTGCTCTTCAACAGCTGAAACCATTGCCATTGCCCAGGACTACTCAATCACGACACACACCACCGTTGAGACCATGCGCACTTACCTCAGGCAATATGCCAGGAACCCTTCACACCACCTGGCAAGCCTCGCTGCTGAAAGGCCCCGCACGACATTTAGTGCAACTGACCATGCCCATCGCGCATCGTTTACATCAGGGTATGCGCCTGCTGAGAAACAGGTGTTTCCTCCGTGGTGCTTGTACCTTCCACAAGTACGCCTAACAATTCCAGGACTGCAGAAGAAATCGGCTTTACCCGCCCCAGCACTAAAACAATTGAGCCTACTTTTCTTCCATGAAACCTACAGTAACCACGTGCACATCTACACCGATGGGTCAACCACGGTGTCCAGTTCCGGTGGTGCAGTGGTCATACCAGCACGAGAAATCACCCTAAAACTCAAAATATCCCATGTGACTACATCTACGGCGGCAGAACTTACGGCTTTGCGTTGTGCACTAGAGTACATCGATTCGGAGAGACCGAGCAAATGGGCTGTTTTCTCCGACTCGAAACCGGCGTTACAGTGCCTGCAGTCAGCTCTCCGACGCGGATGCCACGAACAGCTTACGTACGAAATTCTGAAGATTCATCACCGCGTCAAAGAAAAAGGCCACGAGGTTGACTTTCAGTGGCTACCTGGTCATTGCGGGATCAGTGGCAATGTTTCCGCAGACAATGCTGCTCGCACATCCCATCAAGAAGAGACCACCGTTTCGATTCCTCTTTCTAGGACAGACGCTGCAAGGCAGCTTCGTCACCTGGCACGTAGTCTCTGTTTGGCGGAGTGGAACATGCCAAGTATAAGACGTACAAGACTCCACCAAATAAACCCTACGCTGGAACTCCGACCTCCATCCGGACTTCGTCGACGTGAAGCTTCGCTTCTATGTCGGCTTTGGTTAGGAGTTGCCTTCACGAAGGCATACACAACATTAATTGGAGTGACCGACAGTGCAGCATGCGAGGTCTGCAGTACTGAGGAAGACATTGATCATCTGTTATGCCGCTGCCCTCGATTTGCCTCTGAACGACGAACTCTCTGACGCGATGCGACGATTGGACGATCGACCGCTCTCCGTGCAGATGCTGCTGGAGCACCGTCCCCATCGCTCGGCGGCCCACAAGGCAGTTAAAGCACTTTTGTGCTTCTTAAGAACTACGGGCCTTTGTGAACGCCTATGACTGTTGTACAGTGCCACCGCCACATACGTGTCAGCTCATTTATTGATCATTTCCTTTTTTTTTTCTCGCTCCCCCTCTCTCTCTCTTTGTCTCTCCCATCTTTCCACTCCCCTTCCCTTTCCCCCGGCGTAGGGTAGCCAACCGGACTGCTGTCTGGTTAACCTCCCTGCCTTCTCCCTTTTTGTGTTCCTTCCTTCCTTCCGTGTACTTAGATTTAGGTGCACGTTAAAGAACCCCAGGTGGTCGAAATTTCCGGAGCCCTCCACTAAGGCGTCTCTCATAATCATATCGTGGTTTTGGGACGTTAAACCCCAGATATTATTATTATCAGCGATAATGTATTCTGTGCTATTGGGGGGTCTTTCCTCGTCTCGTTCGTCGCGTCTTTCCGGTCGTCGTTTCTGTTATTACCATTTCGTAGTCCCTTGGAGACTTTGGCCTAAGTGAGCCTATATAACGCTTCAAGGCCGTGCTTATAGTTCTAAGTATAGGGTTCTTCCACTGTTTGCACATCCCGTCATAACCGTTTGACGCGAACGCCTTTCCGTCTTGAATAGGTGATTGCTACCCATTCGCATCCTCTGCCCAAGTCTTCCCGGTGTGTTCTTGCATGAAGTTAACGTGCCGTGTTATGGCTTCGCCTCACGCGTATATAGAAGCGTATGCCTTCACGCCGTGAGGGCGGCTATCACAACACAGCCTACGAATGCTCGCTGTTTGCGTGCGTGGTAGGTGATCAAATTGTTTTTCTTTTTTATTGGTTAGTGTTTGGAGAAAACGCGAGGAAAGATGGCCCTACGGGAGAGAGTGCTTGAGTACGGGAAAGGTTTGGGGTGGTGGGGGGAGGAGGGGAGGGGGGGAGGGGGGGGGGCGTTTCGTTTTCTCGGTTCGGTGAGTTCATGGCGGCGGCGTTATATTCCAGTTTCTTTCCGGGGAATGGCGGATGACCGGGACGTCGCACGCGCGGCCGCTTGCTTGCCAACGACTATACGACGCTCGAGCCCGAAGTGGACGAACCGTGACGGCGGCTGACGATCCTTCGGGAAAATTCTCAAAAAAACAAAAAGGTGAAAACTGCAAAGATACCAGTTCAGGAATTCATAAATAAGACAGTTCTACGGCAATACAGGGAAAGCGACTAGGGGGCGTATTACTACAGTAATGAAAGCAGCACGCCATCCGTCACTTCTTGAGGGTGTCTCGCTCAGACAAAGAACAAAACAAAGTCGGGGCGAAGAGGAAGAAGCGAGTAGAGAGAGAGCACGAGAATATGCAAAAGAAAGAAACAAAAGGAAGTGTCTTGGAGGGAAGGGGCCAATGCATCCTTTGTCTTTCCGCCTTTCGCTTTTTTTCTGGCTCTTTTTTCGCGGCAGAGTTCATTGCCATGACCGGGGCGATCGGAGTCCCATTGCTGGGCGCTGCTCCTAGCTTCCTCTTGCGTGCGCTAAACTGAACTCTCTCGCGTGCTTAGAGCGATGGGATGGTCGCGAGAGGGCGTCTCCGCTGCGTTACGTTGATGGTGTGCAGTGTTGCTCGAGGCATACAGGCCGGACGAGGCGTGCTGTGGCGCGGTACCACGTGCGCTGAAGAAAGTGGTCCCAAGTTGGGTCAGCTTATTGCTATCGTGCCGCCGAGCTTTGCAGCGTCGTATGCTTGGCGCTCTCCATCGTAGACAACGCAAACACGTGGAGAGGGTAGGAATAAACACACAGTAAAGGTGTGCTGTGCGCTCTCGATCGCTCGTTCTATAGTGAACGACCCGTGCACGCTCGGAACGGCAAAGAACCGAGAACTGGCTGATTTGTGCCGGATTCGCTTGATCCGGCATGTCTTCTGTTCAGAAATGCTAGTTTCACTAGTACGCAGTTATTCTTCTGACGGCATCAGCGCTAAGAAATACATCAGTGTTTGATTTCGTGGAAACACTAATCTTTTTTTTTTCACTTTTATAATGCGCACGTGGTTAACTTTCCTGCTTTCCACACCTAACTCATCGCTGTCTATATATAGTCTTGCTTGCTTCCTATACTAACGTGAAGTATACTAACAACTGTTTGCCAACTGCACAAAGGCTAAATGCAAAAAAAGTATGTACGTTTCATCCCTGAGACCTTTTCGAGCTTTTTATCTCTTCCCCATCGCTGTGTGGATTGAGATAATTTCATTGTCGTTATCAACGTTATGCAAGCGCTACTGCACTTCTTGCGATCGACCAGCCTTTCTGAATGACTGTGACCAGAACGCCCTTCCTGTGTGTGTTGTTTTTATCCTGTGTGTGTATGCGTTTTTTATCCTCTATTTTCCCCCTCTCCCTCTCTATCTACACCCTCTTTCTTGTCCCTTTTTCCCCCACCCCAGTGCTGGGTAGCAAATTGGATGCTAATATCTGGTTAACCTCCCGGCCTTCCTTTTATCATCTCTCTCTCTCTCTCTCTCGAATCGTACACCCGTAAAAACACACCAGTGCGCTTTAGAATACAGTGCTAGTCAGAGAAATTCGCGTGGTCAGTGATATCCCGGGCTATGATGCCCACAGGGCCTTAACCTAACCGCCCCATGCGGTCGTTGAAATCGTCCTAGGGACGCCGGACTAGTGGTTCCTCCCACTTTATTTCTACCCGTATACACACTAAAAAAATGTTTCTCACTCCTATAGGCGTTCTCCAACCACGCAGTTTCCACGACCACTTCTCTGAAACAGTCGATATATGTTAATCGGTCAAGTCACCCGATGATCATTCCGACGCACGGTGCCGACAGTTCCTGCATGCGTAAGGTGCACCCGTGTTCCGCCTGACACACTTTTCACGGACAGACGACTTCTTTTTGTAACCACACCCCTCCCCCCTTCCTCAAAACTTCGTCAGTCTTGCCTTTCGGATTAGTCTTTTGAAAGATCAACAGGACACGTGGAGGACCTCTCGAGACGCCCTCCGGCTTGAGACGGACGTAATAATAAAATAAAGCAGACGAGGTGGGAGGAGGAAGAAAGGTTACCGCGACGCGGACACGAGGTGACTGCCTCGAGTCAGCTGAGTTGCTTCTTCCAAAGCGGGCTATTTTCAGAGACAGGAGAAGTGAGCCGGCATTCTCCACCACCTCCTTGTCCGTCTCGCTATCTGGGACACGAGAATAGCTAACGTCGCCGACTCACAAAGACGGCGGCGACGGCAGCCAATCGGCATCGGCATCGCGAGCCGACAGACGGACGAAAAGGAGCTCGCGGTTGCGCGCTTTGAATGCGTCGGCAACGAAGAACGTGCTCGGCCTATAAGCGACTGCAGAGAGATCCTTTTGTGCGCGCCTGTCGCCAGAATAGGAAGGAGGCGCTGGGGAAATTGAAACAAGCGTGGCGAAATACGTGCCTGTGGCTGCGCCTTTTCATATACACGACCCGTGGGGAACGATGTGGGCAGAACATTGAGCGCGCGTATATTGAGAAGGCGTCTGGAATTGTGAACACAAAGACCACGTCTCCTCTTCATCCTCGGCCGCTTCTGAAAGAGAGCTCCCGAACACGTGTGACTACATATCGATGATTTCCCGTCAAAGTGCCAAATTGTTGCGAACGTCAGGACGAGCAGCGTGTAATGGCTGCCATTCAGGACGTCCCCGGAGGTGCGTATAGGGAACGTGTATAACGGTATAGAGCGATAGGCACTCGACAAGATTCTCTTCAGCTTCTTGTCAACCCGTCCGGGTCGTCTCTTTATCCCGTTCTGTAGTCAGCATGCCCCGGGTTCTGTCGAATGTGAGTGGTAAGAGAGACAGAGGGAGGAGGGAGAGAGAGGATGGAAATGGCGGCCGCGCATCGAAGCTTAGCGGCGCATGCGCACAGTGACTCACTGTGTGCGCCTGCGCCAGGTGCACTGGCGCTCCTCGGAGCGCGGACACGCTGAGCCGTGTTCACCCTAAGAGTGGACACCACTGTACGTAAGGTTACTAGCCGAAGCCTTGTTAAAAAACACGCATAAAAAAACGTGGGTTTGTCAGAGTCGTTCAACGAGGCTGCCGGTTGGTCGCATAAATTTCAGTAGAGCCATCGTCGCTTTCTAATGTTAAAAACCGTATCATTCCGACACTCGTGGGTAGATTGATCAAGGAGTGTGTTGGCCGTAGCCAACTAGCCGCTGTTAACGAGAATATGGATTTGTACGTCAGACACCTATTGCTGAATGCATGTCCCGCGATTCACGACACAAAAATTCACTTTGTATATAACGATACCACTCTTGTATTCTCGTTTGACGTGGCACGTCCGTTGTGTGTACCGCGTGGTGTCTTACAATTAAAGAAAAGAAAAGTTAACGAATATTTAAATTAGAGGCTGCGCGATTCTCGAAGGATTCTGCAGACGATGAAGGCTGCAGCCGCTGCTCAGTTTTTCTATATTAGATTTTAAAAAAAGTCCAATAAGAAAACTGCTCCCATTTTTTTTATGAAAGAGGATCGAAAAGCTGGGCACGAGCGTGTAATTTCACAGTCGCCAACGGTGCGTAGGTGCGTGCGCGCGTGCGTATAGACACGACAGAATGCCAGGTAGCTCCAATCTATCGTTCAAATAGTCGAACGTAGGAAAAAACCTGGAGTGTGAAGCCGATCGAACTGTCGAAACTGCCACGAGCGGCTGGAGTTTCGTCGCCATAATGTCAAAAAAGGAGGTCACACCTACAGCGGAACCCGCCTCTTCCTCCAGCAGCTATATCACTTCAGATCACTCGCCGCTGCCAGAGAGGTCCGTGAGGCTTAATAGACTGCTTCTGCCAAACTTTCGCCACCTTTGTATAGTTATATCATTTTCTGTACAAAGGCTCTCTGCTATTACACGTCATTAGACATCGGCGAGCACGCTACGTGTGTACACGCCCTGTTACGCCGGTCATCGTCCTTATATACAGTGAGTCACGTGTTTTAGAGTATGCGTCCGCTTCAAACCTTCTACCGACTTGTATGCGCTTCTAGTGAAATCGCCCAGATTCTGTACGACGATCTCTTTTAAATAATTTCTATCAATATCTGGGGTTTTACGCGCCAAAACCACGATATGAGGCACGCCGAAGTTGAGGGCTCCGGAAATTTCTAGCACGGTACACGGGCCTCTAGCATTTCATCTCCATTGAAATACGACCGCCCGTACGGGATCGAACCCACGACCTTCGAAGCACCATAAACCACTATACCACCGAGGCGCGCACTAGGGTCTTTTTAGGCTTCTTTGTGTATTCCAGGTAAGCATGCGCTGGGCATGCACGAGCCGAACAGAAAAGAGCTCTTCCTTTCATAAGTCACGAGCGCTGACAAGCGGACGTGCGTATAGGGAACCCTCCGTTAAACGCACTTAAAATGTAAACGAGACACCCAGGTCGGTATGTAAATATACACTGCTCAAGAACGAAGTAGTTTTTCCCGTTGGAATTGTGCAGTGTGTGCCGGCGCGAACCACTGCGGTACGATTCACGTTTGTCGAAGCCACGAACCTGTTTGCTCTGTTACGATTAGAATTACGATTCAGGACAGTTAAGTTTCAGTAGCCTCTGGTGCTAAAGAAAGAGCGAAGTCTACGTGACTTCGCATGAGCCCGGCGCCACGGAGAGACGCACTTCCCCAGTAATAAAACTTTCCCAATTCTGTAACCACAAGGCACTATTCCAGGCTCTAAAAGCACTATATAGAATGCTTGTGCAGAATGATTCTTTTCTTAGTTTCTGTGTACTATTTTTCTCTTCGACCCGATGCAAGGTAGACAACCGAGCGTGTACTCTTTATATTATATTGGTTCTTGATGAAGGGGCAAGGATGGTGCTATATTCTGCAACCATGGTGCGCTCTTAAGAGAGAGAGAGAGAATTAAACTTTATTGTCAGACCAGGCGCGAGTTCTCTTCGCCCAGAGGTGGGTGACTTCCTTATTCCAGGTAGCCATGGCTTGTTCCTGATGCCCGAGCCCTGTCCACCAGCCGGAGCTGGTCCTCTGGGTTTAGTGACGTCAGCAACGCCTCCCACTGGTCTTCCGGAATTTTCTTGGATGCTCTGTTCGTCTATGGGCGGGATACTTGGGTTGTTTCGGCATTCCCACATCATGTGGTAAAGGGTGTTAGCACTCTTCGGGCAGTATCTGCAGTTCCTACTGAAGTGGCCGTAATACATTGCGTGGAGTAGTGTACCGCGCGGATAAGTGCCTGCCTGGAGCCTTCTCCAAGTCACTGCTTGCTCTCTAGTCAACCTTTTGTGAGCAGGTGGATAGTGGCGTCGTTGCTTCCTGTAGCGCGCGAGTATTTCTGATTATTTCCTCGGTATTCGCTCCTCTGTGTTACCGGAGTCCGAATATCGCTGCGGAGTAGCCCGGTGTGTATGCTCTCGGGCTTCGGCATGTGCCGCCCGGTTCCCCGCTATAGATTCATGTCCCGGTGTCCAGAGGATACTTGCGTCTTCGAAGTCGCACTTGAGGAGAACTTGAAGGGCTGATCTGCTAATTGTTCCTTTTAGGAATCTTCGACACGCTTCTTGTGAATCCGTCACGATGGTTACTGATGAAGAACTTGTACTCAGAGCTAACGCAATGCCCAGTTCCTCGCCGGTGGTTACATCATTTGCATGTGTCGAAGCAGCAACGAGCTCTTTACCCGTTTCATCCACCACGCTGGCTACATATTTGTTTACTCCTCGGCATTTAGCAGCATCCGTGTATCGTACGCTCTCATTGTTGCTTATAGCTCGCAAGCCTCTGCTGTAACAATTGTGCTCGTGCTTGTCTTCTTCCCTTATCATGTTCCGGATGCATGTTCCTTGGTATTGTACACACATGTATTTTATCCTTGGTTTCGTGGGCAATAGACTGGGGCAGGTGTGCTTCTTTTTCGACTGTATAGCCAATGTTCCTTAGAAGTGCTTGTCCCGTCTTTGTATGCTTTAATCTTTCCAGTCGGTTCACCAGAAGCTCCGGCTTTCATATCTAATTGGTTTCGCTCGTTGCATTACAAGGTCTCACAGCCGTAGGTCGGCAAAAAATGCGGAGCTCACTCACACTCACTCAAAGAAATATATTTTTGCGATTAGGGCTCACTCGGACTCATACTCGCAAACATTTTCCTCAACCGGACTCACTCGGCCTCGAAATCTCCAAAATATTACTCAGCTGGACTCACTCAGACTCAGGCTCACGGCTCGATCTGAGTCTGAGTGCGTCGGCTCATGAGTGAGTTTGCCAACCTATGCTCATAGCACATTCACCGACGACGCAACACCACATAGTATTATGCGTGATATACCATTTGTACAGCCGTGTTACGCGTTACGCGTCGCGCATGTGCAAGAAAAGGCAGTAACGGCGTTCGGTGTTTCTCACGTTACATGGTCTCTCGAGTACGACCCCTCCCCCCCCCCCCCTCCCCGGAGGGTGGGGACAGGCGTACTTGGGTCAACGAACGCACGGGACACAAACACACCCTGCGCGAAACGACGACGACGAGCAAATAGGCCCAGCAAGTAGGCCGACGTTCGCGCCTCGGGCGGCACACGCACTGACGGAAGAAGGCTCGCCCCTGGCCCGTTTGCTCAGCGCGCACCGCACGGCACGCCCACTTGACAGTTTGGCTGAGCCGGGTCGTCTCGCAGTTTGCAACACCGCCGGCGTCGTATACATGCCCCCGTATATATAGGCGAAAGAACGCGGACGCCTCACGAGGAAACCCGCGCTGCAGTCGCCCATCGGCGAAGCCGGGACGGAGCCGCCGATGCGCGCCGCCAGGCGTGGTCCACCTGTACGCGGAGCTCACACTTACCGACACCTTTTATACACCCGACCCCACTATCCTAAGCTCCATATTTGCTGCTGTGGCGTTAACTGACAGCTTTCACACAGGCGATGCGTGACCGCCAATCCTTCTAATGCACGGAGTCCGTTTTCGCGACGCGACACGCCGAAATTTGATTTAATGGTCATCGTATATGCGGAACTCCGAACGACGATTTCCACAGCAGTTAGTTCATTATACGAACCTTCCCAAAAAGCATGCCCTTCCATCTTCGTGTAGTGCGTCTGTTCGCTCTCTCTCTCTCTCTCCTTTTTCGCTGCTAATATAAAATTGCTCAAACCTATGCTAGTCCAGCTTTCTCCTTTTACACACGGCCACTTTGGTTGACGCCGTATAATAACGTGCACCTAAATCGAACCGCACGCGTGGCCTAATTTCTTGCGTTAGGCTTAATTGCGCATCGAAAACGTGGCCGCCGCCGCCGCGGCAGGTAATAGAACACCCTCGGCACATTATAGCACGCAAAGTTAAGGTCAGCGTCACAGCCATTCGGCCGCCGAACATCGACCACGAACAAACGGACATTGATCACAAGACACAAATTAAGTGCGCAAGCGGTGGCTTCATCGGGATGAACTCAACAAAATATACGACTATACAAATCTGCGGTTCACCGCACTCGCTCTGCACTGTTGAGCTAGCTTGCACATACGGCGAAAAGTGGGCATGCATGATGGTCACGCATCAAAAGTGTCCCGTTAAAGGGACTCTAAATGCAAATATTGAGTCGACGTGGATTGTTGAAATAGCGTTCCAGAAACCTCGTAGTGCTTGTTTCGTGCCAAGTAAATGCTTAGTTGAACATGAAGGAAAGAAGACGACTTTTGAGGGCTAGTTTTTCCTTTGTTAATATTAATGAGAACTAACAGACAATAATGCCGAGGAAAGTATAGGGGATGTTATTTGTAATAATTGGGATATAAATGTGAAGAAAGTAAAGTGGACGAAAAGATAACTTGGCGCCGGCAGGGACCGAACCTGCGACCTTCGAATAACGCGTCCGATGCTCTACCGCTGAGCTACGGCGGCGGTCATCCTCCCGTCCACTTTATGGGGTATATACGTACATTTAAACCTAGGGGTGTTAGTCAGCGCCAATCGCAGCCATGGCGGCGAGTGTGGAACACTCTCTTTCTGCCTGTTGGCGTCACGTAGCACGCGATCTTTTTACGAGCAGGCAGCTGACTAATAATCCCTCGCATACTACCTTAAGGCATCAAGTCTGCCAGAGCGAGACCCTCGCTATGAATGAAGGAAAGGAGATGACTTTTAAGGGCTCGTTAAGGGCTCGGCGCGCATACCGGTAGCGCATTTCAAACCGCCCGCCTCGGAAAACGAGCTGGTGATGTAGCATTTGCCATGCTCGCTTCTTTACTACCCGTCAGCCGGCGCAGCAGAGCTGAATGTTTAGTGATTAATTGTACTGAGGGCCTTCTACGTCATCCTACTGTAGTACAAAAGTGCCCCACTGGTGGCGCAAACCGTGTCCTGCCTTTACTTTGATGGCTCAATTAATAAAGCGCTGCTGTGCACAATATTGACGTTTTAGACGTTCTCAGGCAGGTTGACCTTGCACTACGACATAAATTGTTATTTGCCTTCTAAAGTTGTGGAGTATTATAGGGCACAAGCAGTAGCATCACGTGCCAACTCTAAGAGCGACTAAGTCATATACTTTATGTATACTGTAGAAGCCCGTAATATGCCGTATAATATATATATATATATATATATATATATATATATATATATATATATATATATATATATATATATATATATATATATATATATATATATATATATATATATATATATATATATATATATAATAAGGAACCGCTTTATTTGAGTCGAGCTCGAGCTGACCCACACTGATGATGATATCTACAGATGAGGAAGTTGTACAAATGACGATGATATGTCCAGTTGACAAAGAACAATCAGTGACTGCGTTCACAATATATATATATATATATATATATATATATATATATATATATTTATTTCTTAATATATCGTATCCGATACTCGGATCGAATACGGCATATTAGAAAAACCGAATACTAATATTTTCGACGATAAGGTCCGATGAAAAAAAAAACCTCAAAGGAACGAAACGTTGGAACAGAGAGGCGTAACGTTTCTTGTTTTAATCGTCGAACTACGGAGATGCATGCAGCCCAAGGTTTTACGGAACTAACGTAGCGAAATTGATCACAGGATGAAGGCGTTTTTGCTTAAAACTCCGGTGTCGCGGAAGCGACAGAGTCGGTCATCAATCCACCATCTTCATCATGACATTAATGGTGATGTTGACTGATGAATATTGTTTAATATTTATGTATATAATTTTTATTTAAAATCTGTTGACAATGTGCCACGTCGAATACTGCAGTCACTTCTGTATTTCAACCTGCACTTACAAAATATTTTTAAGGTTCTAGTTGCTGATGTACACGAGTTTGCCTCAGTTTACAAAATTTTAGTATTTTTCTTTGTCGGTTTACAATGTGGAATTCTTGGGCTGCTTTGAAAATGGTTGCCTTACCATTCGTAAACTTTTCGAATATAGTATTCCGATTCGCATTCATATTCGATTCGGTGTCATCGCTATTCGATTTGTATTCGATTCGGTTCTAAAATTCGCTGTCGTCGTACCCCTACTCAATGCTTAATTGTGTAAGCATGCGAAGGGCAACTGAGATCATGTGGTACAGATTTACAAATTTTAATTGTATTCTGGACATATTAGCCTGATTGATCACCTGGCTCGCTACTTCGGGAGCCGGGCGATAATTATGACATATATGCAGTGATCACAAGGACACACGAATGCCGCACACAATCACAGACAAGCGAGACTACACACATGCACAAAGGAGGCGTTCCCCCAGGGCTCCCTCGAGGCCCGTGAGGTCGTACTAAGTATGCATTGAACGCGGATGTGTCTCCACTGTCAACCCGTTGCAGAACGTTTTCTTCATTTCACGGTTGCACACTGCATACAATGCTTCGCTCCTGCGAGTTTCGAAGCTACGATGGGTGAAAGAATGGAGCGAGTTGCGCGAGCGAGGTGCAAGAAAGGAGACGAAAAGAAAACGAAGAGAAAAAGAGAGAAAAGAAAATGTGAAGGAGTTTTCTCTCTGATCAAGTCCCGCGGAGCGAAATTGGCCGAAAGCCGTGGAAAGCGAGCAAAGCTGCGGTGCGGGTTCTTTCATTCTTTCTCCTCTCTTTGTGCGCGTACACAGCTCTGTAGTTTGTTGACTCGTCGTGGCCGCCCTGTTCACACTGCCTGCATTGCGCCAAGCCGGCGAGGTCTGAGATTGGCGTTGCGCGGCGTCGTTAATGGCGCGCGAGCGGGCGCATGTTGGGGCGGTGACAGCTCGCGGCGTGGCTCGCGTCGACCTTTGGAGGCGAGTTGTTCGCGGTGCGAGCACGCGATGTCGGTATGCCAGAAATGCCGGGTCGCGCGTCAGCCCCGAAATTGCGGTGTTCCTGTTCCCTTCTCTCTTTTCTTTCCTTTCGGCCGTTGACGATATCGTGTTTATTTGCCCTTCCTCTATAAACCTCTCATTCTGGCTTGCATGCCGGAGCTTGTTTGCCGCGCGAGTTTCCTTGAAAAGTTTTGTCTCGACAGCCGCGCGTAACGACGCCCGGCCGTCTCGAGCAGGCGCGCGCGAACACTCACGGATGCCATGCGCTTCTTTCTTTTTTCTTTTTTTTTTCGTTCTTACGTTAGAGAATGGCACGTCAAGGAATAAAGAATTGGCGAGATCTGGCGCTTTAAGGAAGGTAGAGTTTCTGCAACTGGGGCAGATAAAAATTTGCGGAATCTCGCGGCGTCAGTTAATTGTCGTTCTCCGGATGCCATCGTATAGCCTGACAGTTTATGTCCCGGGTATTTATCTCTTTTTTTCAACGAGTGTCGGTGCAAGAACGCAGTGTAGGAACGTCGCGCACTTTCGACCGATGAATTAGTCGACAGACACCGTCTCTGACCTTGGTGAAAATCTGAATCGTATACCCCCGCACTTACCTAGCCATAATGAAGACCGCTGTCCTCGCGTTTCAGTGCAACAACTGAAGTTCGCTTATGATTAACGAGGAATTACTGTGGGGGATATATTGCGTATAATTATTCAGATAAGTTAACGCTATCATGTAGAACGCGTTGTCGGGAGAGAAAACAAATGCGAGTTATTTGCTGTCAAACGCATTAAAAGAAAGGTTTACGCCGAGAAGTTGCCTTTCTTTTCGCACGGACACTAAGAGGTACGACTTAAATTGAGGCTGCGGCCACTGAATGCAGTGAATGTATAGCCAGAAATAGGTATGCAAGTACATGAAATTGGAATTGTATTCGCGTCTGGTCGCCTGTCTTATGCATAGTTGGAGCGCCCATATAGCTTAGAAGGTAAGGTGTCGCGCTGCCAAGCTCGAAGTCGTGGGCTCGATTCCCTGCCACGGCGGCAACATTTTCGACGGAGGCGTAGTGCAGAAACAGCCGTGTACTTAAATTTAGGGGCTCGTTAAAAAACCACTGTTGGTAGAATTCCGGAGTCGCCACCCCCACCCCTATGACCATATATGGTTCAGGCACGAACAGTTCCATAATTTCATGTTTTTGGGTTGAGGACAGGTCTCTCTTTATTCCTGGTTATCTGGAACCAATGTCAACAATACCGCAGATATTTATACGCTGCAACTTAGCTGCCGAGATGAGATATCATGTCGCTAAAGTTAAGAGCACCCTGAACTTTCAGTGAAAGGGACAGAGCTGTTTTACAAATGGTTACTCGTTGGGTGGGCCAGATGACCCCATGTAAACGTCGAAAGGAACGTACTAAAACGGCCGCTGTGGTAAAATAACAAAATCGCGTCTACGTCAGTCACAATGAGGTATTTAGGAATTCGCATCTGCCAGTGTGGAGGGACACAGGCAGCGCGCTGATACTCGAGATGCTGTATACCGTGTATTCTAATGAGGACATTTAGTCTAACGATTTTTTACTGGGCCCTTTCGTCGCCCCCAGCAGCCGAAGTTTTAAGTCTGCTTGGGTGCTGGCAAACTTGTTTTAATTGTCAAAGGTGAACTATATATATCGTAGTTCGAGAGTCTCATTTACTTAACTCAGCCATTTTCTGCAGCGTTTATACTAAGCCACAACCTCAAAGTTGTTCGAAGCACGTGACCTGACGCTGCGGACGAACCGGCGCTTGGATTTCGGCTCGAATCAAAGCTGACATCGACCTTACGTTCGTTTTAAAAATTGGCCCGTTTCCGTGAAATTAACGAAAATGTAATTCTGAAAAGAAACATATATTATATTTGTATTACTATTGCGAGACATTCTATGTGGTATAAGTAAGCTGGCGTTTATTAAAAATCACGTTAAAGAATCACGATTCGCATAAAGGGAATCGGAGCTAAATTAAAAAGGAAAAAAAAAAAACATGCCACTTGACAGGGGGATGCGAAATAAGGCGTTCAATTAAACTATTACGTAAAACTATAATCAAGACGAAATATACAGTGCGACGTTAACTAATCTTGAAGAAAAAAAAAGTTTATAGTTTACTTTAAGCCGGCCGTGTTTACACGCATCGCGTAGTACCAGTCCTGGCTAAACGTTGGCTTGTGTTGAATGACTGTTGGTCAGTGTTTACCTTTGTAATTGTAATAAAATATGTGTACTGCCTCTCCTCTGCCTCACTCAATTAAATGCGTCGAGCACAGATACAAAAAATTCGCCGCCATATTTATCTTTGTCAACACATAGTGATTTCGTGTTTCTTTCTCTTTAGCTTTAGTTGCCTTAAATCCGGCCCAAGCGATGGGCGTGCAGTGTCGCATAACACTGAGGTTGCACAACACTTGTCCCGTCATTGCGTAATTGGTGCCACCGAAAGGATGTCGCGTAGTAATTGCTCACGATCCGCGCGCGCTCTCGCGACGCGTTTCTATACGGCAGTGACGCCACTTTTCTAGAACTGGGCTACCCGGTTTACAGGAGTTAAACCCTCCCTCCTTTGCGTATACGCGAACGCTCTGCGGCGGCGATGCAGCGCTAATTACGCTCGGTGCTGGGAGGGAGCACGCGCGACACGCGACGTAATGACAGGTCGCGCTCGTTCCGCGTCGGTAAGTGGAATAATTGGGCGAACGGGGGCCCACACTCTCCAGCGCATCGCTCGTTCGTTACCTTAGATGCTACATTCGCACGTCCTATTTAATTTCGCAGTTAACCACGCATTTAGCTTTTTTTTTTTTTTCACCCGGCCGGAACCTCCGAGCTTCTCCTGCGTTAGTGAATCCAGATCATTTCTTCCATTCACACCAAGATCAGTTTTTTCTTAAATGTGGCTGTTTATACTGCGATTATACAATGCGTTTTGCATTGTTCGTTTTGTTTTAACTGAAACCTCGATATAACGAACACGGATATAACGAAATATCGGTTATAACGAAGTACGTGAATAGTTTTGCAATACATAGCGTCAGGAATATACGTTTATAACGAATTTTCAGATGTAACGCAGTTATTTTCGTGTAATATGTAACTTCGTTATAATGAGGTTTGCGTATTTGCCTTTCCTTTTCACCGTCCAGCTCGCCTGTCCTAATCTACTCAGCTACCTACCTACCTTAGCTACCAGGAGGTGCATGTTACGGAAAATGTCGAATTCCGCCGCGTTGTCGTATTGGCCGTCAGTTTTGATTGGCTGCATCGGGCTCTTTCCTCTAAGTTCAAAACACCAACATCTGTCGCGAATTAATTTACTCATGGAAAGAACGATCAGGGCTATAAGGGGAGGATGCGTGACCCTCAGACTTACGAGTATACCTTATAGATTGCGCCCTTGCATTTCTACAGCGTTGCGAAAAACAGATGTAGCCGCAGCAGACGTCCAGCTTAGGGTTACCACCCATATGGATCCCGGATTTTGCGGGACTGTCCCGACTTTTCATACATCGTCCCGATTCTCGCGCCGCCCCTGTCGGGACAGCGATATGTCCCGGATTTGTTCCGTACTGTCCAGTTAGAAATTTCTCTGTGATCCAACGCACACCGAACAACGCGCGTCATGCTACGGAACACGAAGTTCGCACGAATCGAACGCACGCCGCAATGTTGCGGTGGCTAGCGGTGGCTAGCGGTGGCTAGCGGTGGCTGCGAGGGGCTTTAGCCACTTCAGCTAAACTTCAGCGTCAAGTGCGACAACTTTTACGAGTATACATTCTCAAGCAAGATGAAGTGTTGCGAGCAGCACGTAGCCGGCTGAAGTACCACTTCAAGAGGTCGCGACAATAAAGATACAATGGATTTGTCTGGAATATACCGCAAAAAAAAAAAAACTGATTTCGCTGGCTGCCTATGTTAATGGACGCCCCCCCGCCCCGCCCCGACCTTTTTCATTGAAGAGTTAGTAACCCCAATCCAGCTTCGTATATATTTATTGCAAACCATGCCATTCAAGTTCGAGGCTCCGTTTCCTTGCCTCACTGGTACCAATAACGCAGCATCAAAACCAAGCCCGCCAGCAGAAACAAGTTTCGACACCCTAACACGAAATATATATATATATATATATATATATATATATATATATATATATATATATATATATATATATATATATATACACACACCTGCTCGTGAGAGGTGTCAGAGATTGGGAGCTCACATCGATACCTTGGAGATTAATGGACGAAAGATCCGCGTACTCTTAAACAAGCTGCCAAAGGGTGGTTGGGTCTGCAGACTTCAGCGTGTTTCTGATATTGCGCATGTATTGGGCATCGCTGATGACGTTCTGTTTTCTCTCTATACCTTTTTTTTTTGCAGTCCAAGAGCAGGGTCATGATACTGCGTTCTGGATAACATTTCTTTTTCTTTATTCCTCTTTTATTTATATTCCTCTCAAAAGAAAGTGTCTCAACCATGACGCACGAGTCGCGATCGAGTTTACACGCCGCCAGAGCGTTCAGCGTCGCGTCGCACGACGCGGATGCAGACTACAGCTTCTTTCTCGCGTGTCTGAGAGATTCGCAGCACACGACGGACGACTTCCGTTCTTTCTTTCTTTCAACGCCGTTCTCTCCGTCGTCTTCGGTCTGGTCAGGTACTTCGACCTTCCGCGAGAGCGCGGAAAGAAGCCCTCGCCAGAGAAGAAACGACAATACTCGCCAAGAAGTCATGTACCGCAACACCCAAGTCCGTCGTCTTCTGTGCAGTACACTGCATAAGGGGGTGACTGCACTGTAACGTCGTCCTCGACGAGGGAGCGAGCGACAGCCCCTCCTCTCGGGGAGGGAGGGTCGCGCCGGGCGTTTCGATGTCACGAGGTCGTGCCCGTGAATCCTCCTCGGAATTAGTGTGCGGCTCGCCCCGAATACCCGGCGTGTCGCGACGTCCTAGCCCGCCGGCGTTGTACGTGTGCGTGTACTACGTGTGGCAACGGGCAGCACTCGACCGGCCGACCGCTCTGTCTCAGCAAAAAACCCGGAACAAAGATACGGCGCGCGCGTTTTTCGGTGCACGACCGAAATGCGCTGCTCGACCGAATGCGAGGCACGTGGTGAGCGGCTCGACGCGCCTTGCCTGCCTGCCTGACTGCCTGCAGCGCAAACAGAAGCCCCGTCCGATGTATTTGTATAGTCCTTGTGTTTGTGCGTATGGGGGTAACGGCTGCGGGGCGAAGCCCTCCACTGCCGGCTGAGAATATCCCACGGAGGGCAACGATTCGTAAGCTAGATAGGGGGGAGACCCGAAGGAGGTGCTCACGCACACGTAAGAACTGCCGCCTCCTGCGGGAACGCCGTTAAGAACCGGAAACTGCGGCGTGCTCCGCGTCGTCCTCTGGAAGCTTTACGCAGCACGGGGACGGGCATCGCGTTGTCGCCGGCTTCTTCACATTTCGTTATTTTCGTTCTTATTATTGCCTTTTCTCCCTCGTCAGCTCCAGGTATATGGTTCGCCGAGCGCTGTGTGCTCGCTACAGATGATTCGCAAGCCGCTTACGGAAGAGGCTGCAACCGGACAGACTGCCGGTCGCTCCGTATGTACATGTGCTCCATATCGCAATTCATGACACGTGTGTGGTGCAATACTGCGGAATTAGATTGTCGAATGGGAGTAAAATGTTCATTGACGCGCAACTGGCCGGAACTGCTAGGGCTCAGCGATATACTTGTGTACCTGTACCATTGAAGCCAGCTCTTTAAATTCTCGCTTTCAACGCTCTGTGCCAGTTGAAGTTATTCAAAAGTTATTATCACTGAGTTATAACACACCTATATGTGAGCTTGCGAACCCTGTATAGCTTCGGCAATTTAGATATTCGAGACAACTGAACGTTAGCGCATGTCCGCGCCGTGTTTAGTCATTTCTTTCTGGTCGCGGGAAATCAGCCAATTATTTCGTTTACCCTTCAGCTAGTTATCTTTGTATCTTTTTTTTTTTTTGTCCCTTCGGTTTCACCAATCCAGCAGAGTAGCGAAACGGACGGTTACTTATTTTCCCTATCCCTGCATCGCGCCTCACAAGACGAGTTGGTTCACGGTTTCTTTGTAAAGTTCGTGACCATTAGCTTGCACGGATATTATTTCCATATGTATATCTGCCACCTTAAATGTCGCTTCGCATGTATGCATAAGGATTGTCTTGAGTTTTTTGCTGCATTTACAGTGCGCCTGTCATTTGGCCGCGCAGTTTCCGGCAGTTTATGCAACTTTTCAGTGTGTGTGTGTGTGTGTGTGTGTGTGTGTGTGTGTGTGTGTGTGTGTGTGTGTGTGTGTGTGTGTGTGTGTGTGTGTGTGTGTGTGTGTGTGTGTGTGTGTGTGTGTGTGTGTGTGTGTGTGTGTGTGTGTGTGTGTGTGTGTGTGTGTGTGTGTGTGTGTGTGTGAACCCGTCAGACATAAAAGCCAAGAAAAGCATATATAGGGCGTTACTTTCAGTTTTTAATTGAAGTGTATAGGAACTACGGGATACGAACTCACGTGGCATTGGTGAGATATACGAACCCACAACTTCCGCAGTGTCTGTCTGTCACAGCGCCGGCAGAGACGGCATGCGAGTTGTTCGGTCTGACCCGCGAGTCACATTTCTGCAATACCTCGGTGTGATCTGGATCAAGGTCACGTGCTGCGTATCGCGCGCATCGTTCGCACGCCGACCTCTTCGCGTGCCCTCTGGCGGCCCGGAAAGAACGAACGATCGAGCTTCCGTCACGCATGCGTTGCGTGGGAAGCGCCGACTGGCGTTTCTTCGCCGGTCACGCGCTGGCGTCGTAAATCGTAGTACGTCATCTTCGGTTCATCTCCAGCGCTGCCGCCGCACTTGTACGCGCGAACGCGTACTGCGGGACATCGCTTTGGTTCGACGCGAGACGAGAACTCGAACCGTCAGAACTGGCCTGATCGAGGACGCAGAAAGAATCCGGCGCCGTTTGTTCCCGTAACCCTGTCTCTTTAGATGCGTGCAGCGTTTTCGTAGCCACAGAGCTACCGTTTCAGCTGATGCGTGCTACAAAAGTCGGCTGAACCTTTGTTGCAAGCCAATTGATCGCATGTTCGAATACCCTCCTGTCGGGTGTGCGCGCCCCAACATGCGAATGTTCCCCGACAGAATGGTGTTGAATAGTCGTTTTTTTTATAAATAAGGTAGAAAGATTATTAATTGTATGTGAATGGTGCACTAGAGGCCTCGGACCTCTTAATCATGACGCCCGCAATGCCGGTAGATTGTCGTTACGTGCACTGCAAAGCTTATAGTTGATGGAAACACGTCGATGTACTGTCTCGAGTACGGAAGCTTTCAGTATGCTTGAGTGACGTCACCGCTCCGGACTTTCAGGTTGGAGAACTTGGTATTGGAGGACTTGCTGGTTATATACCTCGCCTGGTTAACAAAGACAGCCGGTGATGCGAGTGTGCTCAGATCCATGAAGAAGCTTTACTGTGTGCCAAGGTCCCGTACGCGCATTTTACCGATGCCGGCTGTGAGAAGAAGGCTTTGTGCACTTTGAGTTGTGATGTCTGACAGGAAGGCCGAAACACCACACATTTCAGTGGAGGACACGATCGACGTCTAGCCCATGATCATGTATTGTCTTTCTGAAAGCATGTTCTTTTTTTTTTAACGGTATACCTTTTTCTCTTTTTTCAATTACATGCATCACTTACTTCGTAGGACGCAACCTTTATTATATTCGAAAATATTGCGGTAGTAAAGCAGAAGCCCTGTCCTGTACCTTGTCTTTCAGATGTATCGCCTAATGATCGTTGCACCTTTATTTAATGAAGATGAGCGCCTAGCTTCCACAACACTGTTCAGTTTTAGCGGTGAAGGACACCACGATGCACAAACATGATGTGCGAAGACGTTCGCTGTTTGTTCCGGATCTATGCACCCACGACGTCATCCGGTCGAGCGTTAATGCTCAGCCGGAACGTAGACAGGTTACTATACGTACACCTCGCATCTCTCTTTGCCCAAGGAAACGCGACTGGTCACGCGGCAGCCGATGCGACGCGTGCAGAGAAAATGGATCGTCCCGTCGCCTCCATGCATGGCCTCCCCGTGGTGCCTCTGAGGCTCTGATAGCTATAGCCTTATACGAAGCGGACGTGATGGCGTTCCCAGGCCGAAAACAACAAAACCGGGCTCCCGTCTGTGTTCTTCTCCACAAGCTCACCCGTGTAATGGTCTCGGGCTACAGCGTCACAGTGACCGAGCTGCGCACGCCTTCTTTTAAAGGCCGCGCGAGAGAGTCGTGATGCGGTTTGTGTGCTCGCCGACCGCTATTGTTGCCACAAAAGATGCGTGTCTGTGCGTGTGCGCTTTTTTTTTTTCGGTGGGCGTGCCCTGCGAACGAGTGCACGCATCAGTATACATACATGCGTCTTTGCTCTGCGACCATTGTTTTGGGAACGTGTCGGGATGGATCGATTCGTGTACACCGGCGTCGAGCGCGATAGCCTAAGCTTCTTCTTCCGTCCGTGTACTACACGCGTTTGGCACTTGCAAGGGTCGTCACTTTGCTGCTGATTTGTTGCTTCACATAAGCGACTGTGTGACCTCGAAACACGACGTTGGCATGGACGTTATATGGGTGCCGGGTCTGTGGCACCTTCGATTTAGCGCGTAAGAGGAAGAGATGTGCAAGAGGCGGTTGGTTGGTTGGTTTTTTTTTCTTTAATTTACGAACGCTACGGATTCCTATAGGCCTCGATCATTGCTGGAAACAGAAACAAGTTTTATGTAATCCCCACTATTTTGCGGAAACTAAAATGGGGTGACTATACGAGGCAGACAATTCCTGCGTCTGTTGCGATTGCTTTTTTTAAATATATACCAAGCTGCACAGTGCTGGAAAAAAGGATGGACTGCGGTGTCTCTGAGATGGAGCATCTCCTATAGAGCTGACTCAAACTATGCGGGTGGCGCTATACGATCAATGCATACGGTAAAGGGAAAAATAAGTGGACGTGCACTGCTGAAATATCATTTCAGAAACCTCACAGGGCTTGTTTCGTGTCAAGGTAATGTTTAGTTTAATATAAAAAAAATCTCTTTTTAAGGCTCCTCATATACCATAAACGGAATTCGAATCGCCCGTCCTCGAGCGAAAAGTTTCGACAACGCATGTAGTACGTCATACCGCCTTTTACTACGCGACAGCCGGCGCTATGGTTTCGTAGGAGAAACGCAAAGTCGCGGCTAGAAACCGAGCTGGCGACATCATGTGTCAGCTGCATTTTTCGTTACTTGCGGTTACAGCGAGTTCTGCGAACGAGCGAAGCTCGCACTACACGATGACGAAACTACTGAAACGCGAAGGCGCGGGCGGAATTGAAATTTCTTGAACACCTGCATCGTTGTGAAGGACAACGTCAAGGATTAAATAGAAATGTGCAAGTAACATTTTTATTCTATCTTACAATGCCCTAAAACGACAGTGGTTGGGTGCAAGCAACAGGTACGTACTGAGGAGCAGTGTTGGCGGTAACGCGCTACAAGTAACGGCGTTACCGGTAACGCGTTACTTTTTTCAGTAACTTAGTAACGTACTCGGTACTATTTCGGAACTGTAACGGGTAACATACTTTCGTTACAATTTTTCGGTAACGCGAGGTCTCACGTTACTCGTTACTTTTCATTCCAGTTATCCTCGTAGTCTTAAACAAAATTAATTTGTGGAGCACCTTTCTCAAAGCTCGCCCCGACGTTATTTTCTCTCCCTCTCTTCATCCGTACTCGCACTTTGCTTCAGTTATTTTGTCGTACGGCAGACTGCTGTCGGCCCACCAAGCGTTGACAAAGCGACCCCTCACGGGGTCCTTTTTTGCGCGGGGGAAATTGCAATGGGGAGATAACTGCCGAAATTTATTAAACGGATCTGCTATATTTTCGCCTACCTTGCTATCGAGTTTCAGTTGGCTATCGAGTTTCAAGTTGTCGTTGATTAACGATGAAATAAAGTGAAATGCAGTCCTCGAAACCGTCAAAAGTGAGCTCTCGAGATTTCCTTGGCTTATGGACATCAAGGCTAGGTGTGAGCTCCAACACAAAGGAGGATGACTTCTTCAGAAATGCCTTCTCGACATTATCGCCATCTGAAGATGAGATACTGTCCCAGTACCTTTGACGCCGCATGATCTTGCGTTGAGCGGGCTCAAGGAAAACTTTCCGCGCGTTCACCAACTCTTCCTGACAGTGATTACACGAGTACCATATAGCGCGTCCGTCGAACTCCTATTTAGCATAGTTGCGGACGTATTCGCTAAGAAGCGAGTCAAGCTGTCCGATGACAGCTTTGAAATGCAGCTGTTCCTAACATTCAGCAATTAGTAGTTACATTTGGAAGTTGTCCCTGTAATACTCTAGCACTGTTTATAAACTTCGTATTCAAAGAGTTTTCCTTCTTGCTATCTGCAACTGCGGCTACGTTTCTGGTTATTGAATTCCTGAGCGAGCGAGGCTAACCCTGAATACCTTCACATACATAGTCGCAATATTTGCGGCAATGATATTGTTCCTGTGTGCAAATACTTTCTCCCCAGATTTATGCCATTTAAGCATTTATTGCTACAAAACCTGCGCATTTATTTTGTAAGAGAAGCACGTCGTCATAAGTACTGCAGATTTGTTCAGTGATGTCTTCTTTGCGGAGAGCGTTGATGATGGAAGCGATCACTTTTTGTTTAATGCCCCACTGCGAAAAATGGCTTACCCATGTGCCACAGAGTCAGAAGTCATCACATGTATTAACTACACAGGCAACTTTAGGCCACTATGGTACTGCCAAGGTACAGTGCATTTGTGCAAAATATTCTCGTTAAATTAGTACTTCGGGTAAAATTGTTGTTTAGGCTAGAACTTTTATGTGAAATACAAATATGAGCTTTATAAAGTTGCTATTGTAGGTTCCTGTTGCGAAGATGCACTGATTAAGATTTCTGACCATAACGGCAGAAGTAACGTGCGTTACTTTTTTCGGTAACGTCGGTAACGCGTTCCTTTTTCTATAGCGTAACGAGTAACGTATTTAGTTACTTTTTTTCAGTAACGCATACAACACTGCTGAGGAGTATCTACGTCATCGGGTTATAGTACTATATAGAAAGTCAACGCAAGTCGTGTTGTCCCAGATTTACCTTAATTTCTCGATCGTTAAAGTGCTGTTGTTAACAGCATTGACACCCTAGACACACTGTAACCTAAATTGTTATTTGACTATATAGTTACCAGATGGTCAGTGCTTCTTAACTTCGGTTATCTGACGAGAATCCGCGTACTTCAGCATATCGTGACTGCCGTCCCTCCTTTTACGCGCGGGTAAACGATAATCTAATTGCCCCATGTTCTACTCTGCTAACTTTGATCATTGCCTGCTGGTCACGTGTGCTTGACAGCTTTCCTGAAGCTCTTCCGGATGAAACAGCTGTATGTTGACGGAAAATATCGTAACTGATGGTATGAATAAGTATATCTCTTCGTGTGCGGTATAGAGTAGTTCAATACGGGTGCCAGAAAAGTGGCCCTGATTTAGCCAAACAAGCGTATCTCGTCTATAGCATGCACATATAAGTATATATAGCTCTCTGATGTGCTGTCAGTGTTGTCAAATGCAATCACGTCATTCATTCATTCATTCATTCATTCATTCATTCATTCATTCATTCATTCATTCATTCATTCATTCATTCATTCATTCATATTGTCCCCAATATGACTGTGCGCAGCCCTCGATGCCTGCGCTATGCCGGGAACTATTCAGAGGCACGCACCAACAAACACCACCCAGTACTTGGTCGCGTTTTACCATCAACAATGGCAACTTCGCGTAACTCACGTTCACGCAAAATGCTATGCCAATATGCGACAGCACACACGTTTACGCTGAACGCGCGTATAGAACATTTCGTAGCGCGCAGTAAAAGACCTATACACTTTCGGTCATTTTGGCGCGGCGGCCGACTGTGACTCACCGGCAGCGGGTGTTCTCCCGTTTCGCTTTTACGTGCGCAGCGCGCGCGATGTGGCAAGGCACGTGGGCGCGTTGCGCGAGCTGCGCGTACGATACCGCGCAGTCTCTAGCTAGCCATCGGACAGTATACGGGCGTGCATTACCGACTATGATGCAACTTTTTGTTTGCGCCTTGAACGGCGTTCGCAGCGAGGCTATCGGGTTTATTGTGTGTGCGCTTTCCGTGGCAGCTCCTTCGAGGCTCACGCCGCGAACGGCGCCCACGTCACCGCGCGCGTACGCCTCCGACGTGGAGAAGCGCGTAGAAGAGTGACGTCACCGCGACCGAAGTCATGGGAAGAAACAGGAAGGGCCTTAGGTCGCGGTGCATGTACGGTAGACGTCGATCGAGAGAAGCGTTGTTAGAACGTAAAGAGCGACAATAAGACGGAAAGGTGGGCTAGTTGGTTTGGCTGCAACAGTGGAAAATTTAAGTACACCGCACAAAGACACAACGAAGAAGTTCACTGCGCTGGTCCTTGTGAACTTCTTCGTTGTGTCTTCGTGCGGTGTGCGGAAATTTTCCACTATGTAAAGAGCGAAACAACGATTTTGAAGACGATGTGTTCCGTGGGCCCCTCCAGCCACATTCTATGAGCAGGGTATACGCGGAATATTTGTGACGGAATCCTAACAAAGCCCCGCATTAACTATAGTATTCTACTAGCACTGGTTTGCTTGTGGTGTATTGGCCAAATTATGGCTAATGGCGGCTTGTTGGTTATAGATGGCTAAACGATTGCTGATGTTGACGAACTCTTACAAATGTCGGCTATATAGTTTCTAAATGAACGGTAAATGTAGGCCATAGTTGGCTAATATTGGCTCACGTTCTCTATTCGTCGTAATAGCAGCGACACTTGTCTTCAATTAATCTCTATCCAGTGATTTAGTTGTCTAAAAATTCTTTGACACTACTTAAAGCCGAGACGGCTTACCCAAATGCGAGGCTATCGACCTATATATATAGACCGAAAGAGCATTTGGCACTGCAGATAACTGCGCGTCGTTGCTTCTCGAGTTATCGCGACTTTGTGCGGTGAAGGACTCTCGAGTGAGTCATACGTCGAATGCTCTAGAAAAAAAAAAAAAGAGGTAAGAGCGACGCTGGGAGATCTCGTTGTTCACGGCAGCGTAGATTGACGTGTGGAACAGCATTGAAACCATAGCTCAAAGCGAAGCGCATTACACGCTTAGACCGGCCGTTTCGACGTCGTCAGCAGAGACACGCGTCAGCGTATGCCCGTTTACTTATTAGATCACTCAGCAACAAACCAAGGCCGCGAACCTCGATAAACAGCGCATGTCGTTGATGCAGTGTACCTTCAATTCCCTCACGCCACGTTATTTCTCGCGAATGTATCGTTCATTAGCTCTTACGATATCGTTATATGGCGCAATATTTCGGACTCCACATTACTCATTCTCCGATAAACTATGGTGACACCAATAACGGGATGATCCGTCGTAAAATGTAGGCGCCAAGTGCGCGATACGTGCTATAGCTGTTCTTTATCTTGGCCAAGTGGGTTTGCGCTCCTTGTTTTTTTTTTTCCAGAAGATTAGCAGTGCTATATATATTTAAAATTGGGAATGAAATACATATAGCTAGCGATATATGACGCCTCGTGAAGATTGCTTGGAATATGCCACTCCAGGGACCTTGACTGAGAAGCGGCGCGGTTTTCGCTGACACACATTCCAGCAAAACGATGAGCGCAGCGTCTTCCATAATACAGCTCGACTATATATGGCGTCTTCGTGTGTGGTCTCAACCAATCCGTCTATATATACGGCTTGGCGCTGCCGTATCGCACTCTGTATTCACGCCTGCCTTCTTCGCGCAGCTATAACGGCCGATTCTCGGGTCTTTTTATTGCGGGCCATTATCCTTTCAACGCGCCAGTTATCCGCCATCACAACGGCCTCGGGCAATCGCCCTTTGTGATCGATTTCAAGACCCCGTCGCCTGAAACTTGTTTTGGCAGTCATTCCTAGTTGCGGCTATTTCCTTAGCCGCTTTCTTTGGTGTAGGTCATGATCCGAGTGAGTGAGTGAGTGAGTGAGTGAGTGAGTGAGTGAGTGAGTGAGTGAGTGAGTGAGTGAGTGAGTGAGTGAGTGAGTGAGTGAGTGAGTGAGTGAGTGAGTGAGTGAGTGAGTGAGTGAGTGAGTGAGTGAGTGAGTGAGTGAGTGAGTGAGTGAGTGAGTGAGTGAGTGAGTGAGTGAGTGAGTGATGTGAGTGAGTGCCTACATAGGGCACAGTTGCGTACGGTCTTATTCGCTTTGTAATTTGTACCTGACTTGCTCGGTTGCTTGTCTTATGTCGCCCGAAACTCGAGCCGCAAAATGCGCAAACTTCTTCGCAGGTTTTTCAAAGCGTTCGTGTTTAATATATCGCGTTACAATTAATAAACGTAGCACCTTTAATTAACAATCTTTGTTAGATTGCCGCCCACGATAACACATGCCGGTGCACTCAGACGTAAAAGCGAAATAACCGGAAACGGTATAAGAGATGCGACAAGGTCACGCGTATGAACTGGAAAAGGCGATTATCTGACTTCCTCGCTCCGTATCGGATGGTCCGTCACGGTAAGGCCATTAGCGTTTACTTACGGTTGCTTTGAAATGCCTCGGAAGGGCTGCGTTCAATAAGGAACGGAAGCACGTGGACTTGATCGCACCGCGCGATATCGGATGCACTCGGACGAGTCTTGATTGCATCCGCGGACGTTCACCTGCGTAATCATGGCCGCAGGCCTGTCACGGCTTCCTTTTTGTATCAAAACCGCGGAAATGCTCGCACAACAGGAGTTACATATAGCGGGAACCTGGTGTATATAAAGACCTGCGACCGTATTCGATCACCACCATTTCCTGTTCTCCTATAGCTCCTCCACCGATATGATGTCCTCTCAAGTTGCTCGCGTTTGGTATGCCTCGATCGAACATCCTCGCTACGCCTACTTCTGGTTGTATTGCCTATGGTGATGTATATATGACGGATTCTGGATTAAAATATACGCTATAACTAATAAGGAGCATACTTCTGCGGGAAATATTTCGTTCCCTCGAAATAATGTGTTGTGAACATACGCAGTCATTGAGAAATTGCTGTATTAAAGTTCAGGGATCGCGGTTTCTTTTGAGCGGTGTGTCACAGCCATTGTCGATCTACTTAGACTACCGATGTTGTAATACGTCGTGTGTTGAATACGGAGTTGTATTCGACAGCATATCTATTGTTTACCTTGTTGTACCAGATATATAGTACGCGGTATCTTTCCATCGCGTACTGCAGAAAAGATCCTGTGAGCTACGTCATATTTAAGCGTCGCTCCTACATTGTATGCCTATTGGCCGCGAGATCGACCTATAGGTGGCAGCAGCCTCGCCGCGTTAGTGTGGAGAGCCGGTCGGAGGCGCGTATACAAATGCACACAGCGGCGCTTCGTTGTGAGCAGTTTGAGCCGATTGTCGGCGAATAAAATGCGTTGATTGCTGCTTACTGGTAATATATACACTCCTCATTGTTGAATTGATGCACGAAAATCATCCAACGTTCCTATTACTAGTGAGGGAAGCGCAATCTGCAAATGAAAGGGATGCTCGCCCTGGATGACAGTCTGCGCTTACTCACTATATATATATTGTTGTTTTCTCTGTCCGTGTTTAGCTTTTGTTCTGTGTGAACTGCTGTAGCACGACTGAACTATTTAAGTGTTTACTTCTTGTTCATTTGTATACCAGCCCATATTCCTGTGCAATGAGTTCAATAGCACTGTTCACGCGAATACGCATACGCAGGTAAGAGTTTAGCACAGATCTTTCATCGATTGATTACGTGCACGACAGCGATGCAACAAAGGTCCGGTTATTTTGTGGAATAAGTGTCTGTTTTTTTTCAAAATCATGATGTCCGCTGCCTTCCATCAATTTATAACAACTCCACACAAACGTTCAAGATAATGTGAAAAAAAAAAGGATGAGGTTTTGCGTGAAGTTATACGATATAAATGTAAGGCACGCCGTCGGGCTAAGAACACGGGTGGTTCTGCATAAATTTCGCCGCAAGTTCGAACTGCGCGCGGCAACACCGTTTTATCACTGCCGCGTCATTCCATTGTCTGTTTTTTTTTTTTTAGGGACAGTTTGAGTACCGTAGTGTCAGATTTCACTCGATAGAAATATGTCGCTGTAGCGGGACCACGACCGTAAAATAAAAGGACATCTTAAGCGCAACTAAAGCTCATCATGAACTACAGTGCCGCAGTTATACACCTAACAACAACTCTAAAGTGCATGAGCCTCGTTTTTGTTTACCACGGAGTCGCTAAAACGCTGCATTCACACACAATTTAATGCTCCTCATGTTTGGGACTATGCCAAGCGCACTTTACGATGTGCTTGAACCAGAAAGCGGCACCAACACTGAAATGATTCTGGCGAACGAAGGGTACGACACCAATGCACAGCCCTCTCAAAAGTCGCACTCACTGATCTTATTACAATGCGCATGCAGCCGAGCAAGCCCATTTGCTTCTGTACACAATGTTAGGTATACGTACGAGCATTTAAAATCGCGCTAACATAACAGAACAAACCGCCCTTTGAGAATGTGCAGGACGTACGCGCACATGCAAACACGGCGTGGCTAGCAGACGACGCAGGGAGCAATCCACACTAGGCGCGCTTCAGCCAGTAGCCGCCAGGCGGCGACTCCGCTCGATCTCGCGGCCAATAGAGATGACATGCCGTTATCCAGTGCAGGGTATAGCGTGATGGTTATTACGAACTGATTAACCTTCCTGTATACTTTTCCTCTCGTTCCTGTTTCCTTACCCAACGAATCTAGCAGCTGTCGAAATTTCTCTTTTTTTTATGTGGCTTTCACTTTTTGGTCTCTAAACACATAAATGAAACTAAATTGAAGTTTAATCTGAAAGGTTAAGCCAAATAAAGACTCTTGTTGCTGGAACATAAACTGCTGAAACACTGTATACCCGTTGGCAAGCTAATGACATTAGTCTACCAGTTAGTACAGTGTTTTTTTTTTCTTTATAGTATCCACGGTATGGTGAATGACCCACGTACGCATACCTGTTCGGTTTTGATGCAGGCAACACGGACATTGTCGAGGGCAACCTGAAGCTCATCCTGGGCTTAGTGTGGTCCCTGATCCTTCGCTACCAGATCGGCCGCACAAACTTCCCGCCCAAGAAGCTCATGCTCGCCTGGCTGCGCGCCGTTCTCCCAGACCTGCAGGTCTCCAACTTCACCACGGACTGGAACTCCGGCATGGCGCTCAGGTTGGGCTCGTTCTCATATCACTCTCTCCACTTTTCGCGCGGGCGGGGCCATATCAGCTTTGGGTACGATGGAGATTTTCATCTTCGAAAACGTTGGGGCTCTGCTGCAACTTCTGATGTCAACAGGACATGCAGGGTGGCAGTCTCCGTGTTGCACGCACCAATGAAAAGATTCCAGATAGTCTGTGACTTCGTAGTGCACGATTCTGTTTATCGATTCTATCTTTTCCCTCCTTTTCCAATGTGCAGGGTAGGGAATCATTCTAAGTCTCTGTTCAGTTCAATGCCTTTCCTTTATCTCGTTCCCCGAGAGCTGTTTGAACTTCTGAACTTGTTATGTATTATTTCCTTTCTTAAAAACCAATCTATCAACGTTATCGCCCACTGTTACCGCTTGCCTAATTTATACACATGCGATAAACAATCGCTCACGTTCCTATAGTTGACCTATAGATGTTTCTCTTGTGTTTTTCTTTATCTCTTTGCGTCAGCCTAGCTATGTCTTTTATTATTATTTTTATAGAAATATATATTTAACGATCGCATTGATAGAAATACATTTAACAGTGACATTGTGAAAGGATCGTGCGAGAGCAAGATGCGCTGCACGGAATGAACCAACCGTCCTGAAAGCGCTAACGTGACGGGTCCTCTCGATTTCTGATGAGGTTCTGTTGCTGACGTACCGCACGCATTTGCAAGCGACTTCTGACCGCAATTGCGAAGCTGGAGCCGAGGTCTTCCTCTCCAGCTTTTCACGTTTCTTTTATTTCCCCTTTTCCCGCGCCCTAAATTTTCCTTTGGTATGTTAAGCGCGACGGAAGGTCGGCAGAGGCACTGCAAAAGGGATTAGCAGTTAGCTGCGTTTCTTTTTTTTTCCTACAATGTTATATGCTATTTTTGCCTTTCCATTAAGCAGCAATTGTATATGAAATTGGTACAGTAGACTGTTCACAAGAACATAAAGCACAAAAGGAAATGAGGAAAAAAAATCGAGGGAATGAGGAACACGAAAATCGGTGAAATGCTTTCTTTTCAATCCTTATTTAGCCATGCGTCGTTGTCGGTCTGTCCTCTCGACGTCATCACCGCGAAGTCAAAGTTTATACGCGGGCCAGCGCTTAATCACGCCCTATTCGGGTCTCTGATGAAGCGCGCTTATACAGAGGAGAGGACATTTTAGGGCTCTCCACGAAAAACGCCCAAGACGCCTGCAGCGGAGACTGCAGCTCATGTCGTTCAGCCCCGCTTTATTCTCCTGCAGACAACTGTCTCCAAATGGACAGCCTCCACACCGTTTGCGAGGGGTGTGCAATCAGAAAGGCTCGCCCAGGGAGAAAGCGATCGGCCGGGCGTGCGACCGTACCAGACAAGAACTGTCTGTCGTCGGTCCCGCGTCTAGAACGGAGAAAGTGACGGCAGCGCTGGACCGAGGAGCGAAGTCGAGCGTGCCATTTCGCCGTCGGCACATACACGTCTATCGGCCGCGGTGCCACGGGATAGTGGAGGGGGGGTCGGAAGGCCTCGCGGCCATTGTCGCGAAATTGCATTTCCCTCAGCTGTGTAGGGCTCGTTTGCGTCTGGTCGTACAGTATATGCGCTCTGGCCCCCCACCCTTACGACGCACGTTTGGGCGTCGGGTAACGGCGTCACAGTGTAATGGGTGGCGGCGGTCGTGACCCCTTCTTTTCGAGTCGCCAGGCCTTATACGCGGTTTCGAACAATGACGGGGTCGAAGGCTCGTTCTTTCCGACTCGACGACGGCCACACGCGACGTCGCCGTCGTCGATTTATTATTATTATTTTTTTTGTCCCTGGTGAAAGTGGAGGAATACGGTCTGGCACCCAAAATGTTTGTTCCGCGCTGTATTTATAGTTCGGTGCAGTGTTCTCGATGGGGAAATCACCCACAACTTCCCTGCTCGATCGGAGCTGGACTAGTAAAAGAGGTTCCCTGAGCGATACTGCTTGGTCCTCGGTAAAGCATAAGTGCCTGGTATCGTTGATGTGTTCTTTAGACGAGCGAAAGAGGACACTTACAAGGAAACGTAGACAGAGCTGAAGCTTATTTCCTTTCCAGATAAAGCGCCCTGCTTGGGCTTCATTGCCTCAGGTAGTCAGCACTCACTCACTCACTCACTCACTCACTCACTCACTCACTCACTCACTCACTCACTCACTCACTCACTCACTCACTCACTCACTCACTCACTCACTCACTCACTCACTCACTCACTCACTCACTCACTCACTCACTCACTCAACTTTTGGAAGATACTTCAGGAAACTACTTCTCACCGTATTTCCTGTTTCGCGAAGGGACTTCGTTCAAACCAAAGGCCCACCTAACCCCCAATCTCAACAGGCGACAGGCGAAGGACTGGTGCCGAATGCAGACAAACATCTACCCACACTTTACAGAATTTTTCCCAAGCAGCACAGTGACCAATGCCCGTGGTGCGACTACACCCCGACATTTGGCACTCGGTGCATGCAGATGCCGTCTGGCCGCTACTTACAGACACACTCATGGGAGGGGCGATTGTCAGCGCTTAGCCCTGACCAGGCCTGGTGAGCCGCGAAAACTCACAGGGTCCCTTACGCATTTGCCTAAGATGACTCGAAGGTGAAAGCCATCGTCTTTTCCTCTCATTCTATTGCATTGATCACCCCGCCACCGAAGGCTTTCTTCACCTAGCGTGGTTTAGCGCTGCCTCCGGGATCGGAGGCATTGCAAGCTTTTCTGCGCCTCACGTGCTTCTGGCATCGGCCCACCTATGATCAAGCGACGATGTCATGCGATGACGTTACCATGTATCGTCAGGTTATGTAACGTCACGATGACGTCACACATTTTTGCGATCTGTGACGTCGTGATGACGTCATAGGGGGACGTCATCGCATGATGATTCGTTGCATCGCTCGTGTCGACGCCGACGCGGACGGTCAATCTTCGTGTTTGATGAGGCATTAATGCTTTTTCGCCTTGATAGCCAGGTGGCAAAGCTTGGGTTTTCGCATCAATGCCGTTTACAGTCCATGATCCGAGACCTGTTGGCACGCTATCACATAATGTCCTTCTTTTTGCGCTCCACTTTCCCTTTATATTAATTTTATTGTTAATGTCCACATTAAATGTACATAATAATAATTGGCGGAGTTTTACGTCCCAAAACCACGATATGATTATGAGAAACGCAGTGGTGGAGGGCTCCGGAAATTTCGGCCACCTGGGGTTCTTTACGTACACAGGACTCTAGAATTTCGCTTCCATCGAAATGCGGCCGCCACGGCCTGGGATTCGATCCCGCGACGTTCGGGTCAGCAGTCCACTAAACCACTGTTAACCACTAGACTACCGTGGCGGGTACATTAAATGCACAGTACGTGTGGTTCGACGGCTCTGTAATGTCTGTAAAACTGGAGTGATAAAAGCTACACATCTTCCCCTTCTGACATCTAAAACGCCTCCTACGCATGCATGTTAAGTACTTGTACTGACCGAAGAGTCGCTGTCTCACCGGAGCTATAGGAGTTCGTGACGCATGCTTAGAAAACAGATCTCAGTCACAACACGTCTTTGTAGACGAACGTCAATCGGGACGCTCCCACCCGTAACCCACTCGCAGCGCCGAAGCCGGAAATGGCCGTGTAGACAGCCTTCAGCGCTAGTGAAGCGATTGGCAGCATCCAGATTGATTGGGGGACGTGGCTTGCGCGGTTATTTCCATTAGCGACGTCATTTCGGGCGGCGTCAAAGAAGCGGTTGAACGCTGCTTGCTGAATCGGATGATCCACAGCTGTAACGAGCCACGTCGTGGGTTCAACGTTTGTTTGTGTGTTCGTTTGCTTGTTTTTATTGCGATAGCAATTATATGGACAGTCTCGGCTGGATTTTGCCGTCGCCGTCGCCGTCGCCGCCGTCATGCACCGTATATGTATAAGTATGTATATAATATAAAGGCCCCAAAGAAAAATAACTCAGAAAAATGCTTCCGAAGCGCGGAATCGAACCAGGGACCTCTTGATCCGCAGCGAGCGGCGCTATCCACTACGCCACGAAACGCAGATCCTCCACGTAGCTAACGGCGAGCCTTATATACACACCATTTAGCGCTGGACCGGACTCGGAGACAGCAGGCGATAATAAGCGTTTCTTCATTACCAGCGAGGTGGCGCTAGGATCCCGACGGGCGCATTTAAAGTCGTCGGCGAGCTCGCTCGCTTCTTCTTATATTTGCGCATGGGAGAAGCTTGCTCTTCCGCTGTCTGCTCGCGCGGTTTTCTCGTGGCGAGGGGTAGAGGAATGTTTCACGCTTTCACCGTGATGTCCGCGCTCATGTTACGGCGCGTACGAATGTCATTCGAGCTCAGGGACGCCGCCAAACGAACAAACAGAAGATGAGCGCGAACTATCAGGTGTCACAGCTCGACACTTGAAGCACGCTAGTTTCCTTCGCTGCTTCGGCCGCCTTTGCAACAGAAGCGCTGTTCCAACTGAGACTATTAGTTCCTTGCTATCGCATTCATTGCTTCGCCCTTGCGGCGAAACTGTGACTTTTTTGTGTAATCACATTGAAGGAACTGTTGCAGAGGTGACACTACAAAGAACCATCGGAGGTAAGAGGTACTAAAAGCGAATAGTAAAATACAGGAATTCAACCTTCAGCTGCATTTGTAAAATAGCGTTCCGCAATAGCAAAAGCTCTCACTTCCGTGTTCAAGCTCTCCCGTGTTCAAGGGATTGGCAAGGAAGAAAAGACAGCTGTACAAAAGAAGTACGTGCGCAGGTGGCAACGCCACTTTGAAGTAGCCGCACCTGCTCCGCGTGGCGTCATAAATTCTCATGGCGCGTGTTGCCAGATGTCGTTGCCTTATCGATAAACAAGGATTAGGTGCATTTCGCAAGTCTCACAAGCATTTTTTTTCAGCGCTAAAGTATATTTTATGAACGTTCCCAGCACATGGCGTTTCAAAAACTTTGCTCACGTTGGTCACGTTTCCCAGTTAGCGTTTGTCGCCATTGCGCATGCGTCATACGCTATACCAGGGGCGTAGCCAGGGGTGGAGGGTTGGGGGGGTTGAACCCCCCCTCCGAAATTTTCAGTTTTGCTTGCATATATACACACGCACACATACAAACGCACGCACGAACATACATAAAGTATGGTTGAACCCCCCCCCCCCCGAAAAAAATTTCTGGCTACGCCCCTGCGCTATGACCTCTGCGGTACGCACGTTACATTGCGAAAATAGCTTACGCAACCGCTACTAACCCCATTCTAAAACTCTCTTGTCGCGCTATGAACTTACGACATTGCATAACACACATAAAATGAACGGATCTTGTTAACGTTCAACTTCACTGTTCAAATATCGTGGTGTCTATATCGCAGCTATATAATCGCCGCCGTCATGACTCATTGGCATGTTGCTTTAACTCGCCAGGGATGAATGTCCTATCAGAAAAGCCGCATCAGGCGTTGGTTCTAGTAACGTTAAGTTGCAGAGCGTGACGTCACACTTAGGGCGGGCAGAAAGAAAAGAAAATTTAGAGTAGTAGAAAAAAGCAGAAAATAAAGGTGGCCAGCTTGCAATAGTGGTGCAAGGCTGGACTGACAGCGGAACTTGTGGCCGACCCAGATTATTAGCAAGGTATTAATTGGCATGGGCATAATTAGCAACTTACTAATTAACGTGGTCATATTTAGCGTGGTGTTAATTAGCATGGTCTTAATTAGCACTACCCTCTCTCTTTCTCTGTTTCATTATTTCCTTTCTCTTCCGTTTGTCTGTTCTGTGCTTCTCTCTTGTTTTCTTCAGAAGACACACGCATAGAAGAAACGGCTACATCGCACATCCATCGGGTCAACCTCAGTGGGTGTGCTGGCCACAGGACTTCTTATCCACCACTAGGCGATACAGAAAAAATCTACTATAACTATCCTTATTTCTCGAATGTATACGTCGCCAAGAGCAAACTTATAGTCAATCCTATAGTATGAAGAAGAGGACGAAGAGAGCGCGCGCCGGCCAAGTTGCATGCGCTAAGCACAGGCCATTCATGACTATGATAGTTTGACAACTGAATCATTGGATTGAGACTGAATTAAATTAATGTTGTTATTATAATAGCGGATTGCCAACACAGCTTACGTTAACCGTCATATTAGCTAACACCAGAAGGTGCAAACCAGTGCGGTTAGTACGCGAATAAATATGGTAGCTGAATTTGGTCACAAGTTATCGTCGTCACATTGTTGCGGATGACATTAAGAAATTAGATGGGAGGGGCTCAGGAAGACATGGCGTTTGAAAGATGTGACTTCGAACGAAGCGTGGACAGTGATCCGACAACGTTTCGCGTTATGCTTGAACTATGCGCTTGAACTTAAGTTGCAAAATATATATATATATATTTATTTATTTCGGAAAACTGTCTGTTTCCTACGAGGAGATGGCTGTCGGATGGTGCCTGTCACCACTTCCTCAGTGCGTTTGATGGCCCAGAGTTGGACGTCCAGGCTTGTGTCCGTTAGGATTCTCTCCCGCGGCTTCACTCGACAGTGACTGTCCTATGGGAGGTCTATGGTGGGGTAGGGTCCTTGCATCCGCAGACGATGTGGTCCAGGATGGCGGTCTGTTTTTTGTACATCGCGCCTGATTGGTGCTCGAGATGATATATATTATATACCAACGCGGCGTAGTGTGGAAATGAAATGCGAACGTTCTTGCCTTCTCTTTGTGTTTGCACTCTGCCGTATTTGTTTACTGGTATAAAGCTGGCACTCAGGACTCGCTCCCGCTTCCACACATGCGTCTCCTCCTTTCCTATATGCATCATCGTCCGTCAAAGACACGGCATTTGTCGTCGTGCATTTGCGGTCGTCGTTGTCATTGGGTCCCTTAACATCGTGTTCGAGTACTTAGCGTATTTTTCCAAATTAATATAATTCGGTCGCTCTGCATGCCCAAAGTTCGATACTGTGTATACACTGAACTCCGACTAAACCACGTACACGATATAAGAGCGCTATAAGTGCCTTGGCGCCCGCCTTCTTGCCCTCTATCTTGTACTACGTTTAACGATTTTTACCTATTTCGATGTGGCCCCCACCGTCGTCGCCTCCTTTTTTCTGGGCCCACCGCCGCGGCTTCGCGTATAAATGCGCCGCTTTGTTGCTCCTCGCTCTCGAGTGAGAGGGAGAGGTGCAAGCGACACACACGCGGAGATTATATAGTTTCAGGTTTCGCTTCTAGGTCGTCGTCGTCGATTCCTCCGCAAAGCCGCCGCAGAGCCGTCCGTATTCTTCTTCTTTTAGTCCGATCTGTTGGCTGGAAGGGCCGTTTCGTGCTCTCCTCTCCCTGCGCTAAAGAGCGAGTTCTCTCAAGGGTCATTGCGTATGCCGAAGACGTGCCCTCCCCGTACTGTTGTACTCGCCTTCTTCTTTTTTTTTTTTCTCTTTGTTCATTCGGAATCGTACGGAATCTGGGGCCAATTTCTATCGTTTACCGCTCGGGTCGTGTGTGGAGCCCCGTGCGGAACGTATCTCCTCCTCCGTTTCTCTCTTTCCCACCTAATCTTCGGCGTCTGGCGACATCGTCGTCTTCTTGGTTCGTTTGTCGCCGCCGACGTCCGTCTGGGCAGAGGAGTATGTGCATATAGTAGGTTAGTAGGGTGGCGGGAGGACGGCGCGCAGCAGATTTCTCTGCCCCCAGCAAAGAAGTGTCGAGGGCTTGCAGTGTGTACACCTCTTGCTTGTGTGGGCGACTCGAAGACGCCGCTGAGTGGTCGTGTGGTCGCCGTTCTTCTCCGAGGCGTTGGTCGTCGGTGTTCTCCGCCGCTTTGGATGTGTATGTGAATCGCACAGTGTGTGTGGGTGCGCGCGTGCCGGCTGGATTGAGTGTGCGCAGCCGGTGGCGCCTCGCTGAGGAGTGTTTTGGGTGGCAGGTGGGTGCTATCGCTTTCTCATTTTTCTTTTTAGTTATGCAAAAACGTTCTTCGGCTTTTCCATCACCTTACGCAAGCTGCATGCTCCCATGACTGGCGTGAAGGTGAAATAAAGGGGGAAGGGGGAGGGGGATCTATCTAGCGACGATGAAAGAGGCCCCTCAAGCACACAGGATAGCGGTCGTCCTGTGTGCATCTTTCTTCGTCCATGTGTTATTCTCGCTGTTAAAATGTATTTAAGTCCTTCAGGACTTCAGGACTTTATGACGCTGTTAAAAAAGGTGGTGACTTGGTAACTGATATCAGCGTAGCGTCGCCGCAACGACACAACAGCAGTGCATACGTATGACTAACCTGACAGCTAACCATGTGTGTCCCCCGCAGCATCCTATCTCAATAGATATGCTGGGAAACAGGCTATCTGGCATTGCAGAGTGCACCATCGCGGTACCACCGCATCAAAATATACAGTAGAACTCCTCTGCAACGAAATAAGAAGTTCGCTTTACGTACTGGCTATATTGCGAGCTTTACGGTATTCGACCTTTACAACGAAGTGGTCTGTATAACGAACTGTATTGAAGGTGCCGAGCACTTCGTTATAAATAAATTTGACTGTACTCCGCACGTAAACAAGAAAACCTTTTATCGCGCATTCGTTAGAACAACTGGCTTCAGTGATGTTCAGAGTTTTGAACCCGCCTTCGGACCGTCCTTATTAAGTTAATGTTTATCTGGTACACACATGCGCCGACCCGACTTCACTCGCGTGAGTGGGCGCGCACGAACATTCACGCGCGCGCGCGCGCTGTGTGTGTGTGTGTGTGTGTGTGTGTGTGTGTGTGTGTGTGTGTGTGTGTGTGTGTGTGTGTGTGTGTGTGTGTGTGTGTGTGTGTGTGTGTGTGTGTGTGTGTGTGTGTGTGTGTGTGTGTGTGTGTGTGTGTGTTGCGAATCACTGAAGTGCCCAAGTGGGCCCTTCAGTAGTGCTACGTGTTCGTAAGGCATTACGTGCATTTGATCATCTGCACACTTTGTTGATGCTGCTGATGATGATCAATTATGCCTGAGCGCTTTGTGATGGGTGGGTCTTTAAACCATCCATTCGTTTTGCAATTCGGATGGCGCGACGTCCGGTGCGATGTTACGCTTCCGGTGCGATGTTACGTAATTTTATGTTTTAATGCAAATCCTCGCAATACATGACACATACAAAGGCTTTTTTTTTTTTTCGAAACAGTTTCAAACACCGTGCTGTGTGGTAACACCCGCTTGCCACGCAGAAGGCGTGGATTCCGGCTTGGAGCCGTGATTTTTATTATTTGCTTCTTTTTGCGATTTTTCGCCGATTTTTTGCTCACAACCAAGGACACCGACGCCGACACCGCAATTTTTGCGAAACGAGCTCTTTAATTAACGCTCTCGCGCTAATAAATCAGCGACTTGTGTTGATTCTAAAAATGTGCATAGCAAGTATATCCAGTGCGCAGAACGGTTGTGTTGCGGGATTAATTGACCGCCCAAAAAGTATATAGTGGGAAGAAGTGGTCGCTCGCTCGCTCCTTCGTAAAGGAAGGAGCGAGCGAGCGTCTATACAGACCAGCCGTGACACAACAAAGAAACGTAACACTCTATAGTTTAGCACATGGGCTATATAGAGTGCACCGATGGTCTACCTTGTAGTATTTTCTCTTGGAAGTGGTACTGCTCGCATAAGCGTTCGGCTCTGTCTATATATTCTCAGGAAGGGGCTGATGTCTGGTGCAGATACGAATGCCTCCGAGTTTAAGTTAAAAAAAAAAATAATATTAACGCAACGCACGCTGTACCGTCAGCTGCCGTACAATCTAACCTACTGCAGGTCGAGGCCGTATGTGTGCGGTAAACTTTTATATAGTTAAGTTGGCTCGCGAACAAAGGGGACACGATTCTCAGTGGTCTAGTTAGGTCTAGTTAGGTTGCATTTTTATCTCCCGGGTCACGCACGCGCTTTTAATTTGATCTAGTTTCGGTCGCTGGTGTCGAGGTACCACTCGGTCGGCTGCTTTTTATTTCATTTTTTTTTCGTCGATTTCGCTAAGTGCTCGACTGTCGGAGCAGTTGCAAGAGTAATCTAACGACCATCAGCTTGTAATTGCTCGACAGTGCGAAAAGATAGATGAAATTGTGGGCACGTACGTCGTTCCAGCGAACGTTTAGGCGCCTGTTCACGTTGAGTGGCAGAGCACTTTGTGTCGATTTTCGAAAGGAGTCGATAACCTGCAGAGCGAAAGTATTTGGGCTAAGTGCTTCGGTGCCCCAAATTATAAGAAGAAAAATTAAACCAAGAGGCGTAAATCGGATGATACGTAACATGGTGTGCATTACATTTGCTCACGTTACACTAAAAAAAAAAAGAGAAAAAAGAAAGAAACAGTCAAAGGAGAGTCACTGCAGTTTGTCTCTCTTCAGCGTTCCTTTAGACCTTTCTAAGTGTCAGCTTCTCTGCATGTTGACTCCGAATGCCTCTCGAAGAGAGATCGGCACTCCTGTGCAGTGATGCCGTGTGGAACACTCATCCGCGCACTTTTTGTTTGTTTGTTTGTTTGTTTGTTTGTTTTTAACCAGGTCACCATTTGACGTTAGTGCTGTTTGTTCATCACGTATAAAGCATATGCCATCGTAATTTGTATAAGCGGTCGCATCTACCGCGTTTCTCTGTAGCTTATTCCCTTTCCTTGAGATTTATTGCGACTGCTGGGATTTGAATATGTTTCAGCTCGTACAAGAAACTGAGAAAATCGTCACGCTATATACAAATAAGGCGCGACTTGGCCTCAAGACAAGTGGGTGCATGCGGCAGTCTGTCGCAAAACCTTGCTCTCGTCCGTAATAGCGATTTCCGTGTGAAGGCAAGTGCGATTCAAGTACTGTTTCAAGATCACCACTATACTCTCGTGTACGACAAAAGAAAATTAAGTGAGGTACATTTACACAGTTAAACCTAAATATCACGAAGTCGGTAAAAACGTCAATTTACTTCTCTATATATCGAAACTTCGTTAAATTGAAATTTTAAGCAACCTACAGTCGTCAAAGGCGCTTTTTTTTCTTTTACACGTGAAGTGCCGGAAGAATGTTTGAATAATACGGCCGTTTGATGCTGCGCCGGCGAAGAAGTCCTCTTCACAACGGCCGAACGTCACGCGTGAACCCGAAAAAAAAAAAAAAAAACATGTCCAAAGCACTCTGGTAATATAGGATAAGCGTTCGCAAAAAAATTGCTTGCAACTCAATTCCATATAACCAATGGCCCCAACAGAAGTCGAAATTTATCACCTGGGTCTTCCTTTGGGGCAGCACTGAAATTTCGTTACATTGAAATCAGGGTAAATATGGTTCGATATATTGAGGTTCAAAATACGCCGTCTCTGTGGACATGAAGTTGTGAAATGTGAAACGCTTCGTTATATCGAGGATTTCGTTGTATTGAATTTCGTTATGTCGAAGCTTAACTGTACACGAAATACAGTGTCGCACTCGAAGTGTGGATCAGACATCATGCGGTTAAGGTAAAGGATGCGCTGTAGTTTTCTGTGGAATGACAAGTGCGTGTGCCTCCATGCGTTCTCCCATTGTCGCAGTGATCGCTTAATTTTTTTTTTTTCTCTCGTTATCTCTCCCCAACAGTGCCCTGCTGGAGTACTGCAAACCTGGCCTGTTCCCGCACTGGAGGACGCTGGGTACATCGGCCAGGTGAGTTCCCATCGTCGCGTGTATGTGTTACGTGACGTATACATATACTTTTCGTATCAATTCGAGCTTCGCTATGCTGTTATATAGAGCTACAACTAATGGGTCTAACGGCACTTCCGATTAATCCGCTGTGTTTTAGTGAATGCGATAATAAAAGCAACTGGACTCTGCGGATGCCGCGCTTAATATATAGGTGCGCCATGCACGGCCGTTCGATAAAGTGGCTTTCACAGCGTTGGGGAAAAGCGGATATGGGATTTTTTCACAGTCAGCGATATTGAAAGATGGCGCGGTCGCATTAATATAGTATGAATTCCGATGACGCGCGTGCTAATGGCGCAGTTGTCCGTGCAAGGAGCATCGCTGTTTCATCTTTGCCCCCCTTCATTAATGTCTCGAAGTACAGCGTCAACTGCATATGCTATAGTGGTAAAGCATGAGGGTGGCACAGTGATTGCTTGAACGGAAGGTGTGCGTAAATTCTGCCCTATATAGTTGGCTGATTAGCAAAGTTTTCACGCTTGTCTGTTCTTTGTTTCTTCAACGTGAAATATTAACCGTTTTATGCTAGTGAAACAGCTGTCGTGGTTATTTTAATATGTAACAGTATAGTCTGTCAGCAAAAAGAGTTATGAAGTAGCGATTGTGCGTATTAAATATTTAGAAGCATTGACGAGGTCTTGCTTGCAAATTTCTTTCTTAGCTATATCCGAGCGGCGTTTTACAAGACGGTGACCGACTCTTCTTCTTTCTTTGTCCATATCATAAGCGAATTACGAAAAAAATAAAGTTTATGATCATTTGACATCAGAAGCGAACTATAAAGGTTAAGGGGGCACAGGTGCGCATGTTCACCCGATGACACTTCTCACAACACCCACGTAAGGCTGGACGTAGGGCCGCAGGCTTCTTACAGAAATTTAACGGAATTTACGGTCACGATTGTTCAACTGCTCCCTACGATGTAATTTTACCGGCCGAGTTGTGACAGGAATTTCCAACATGAGACCCAGCTAACCGAACCCAAAAACAAAAGTGCGTTCGTCTCGCACTAAATGAGCCAGTAAGGGAATTTTCGCGATACAACGTGCTGTGGCGTGCGCGAAGCTACGTGCGCCGCGTCGCACGCCGTTAGTGGCGAACGGGACAGTCTGCCCATTCTTCTGCGCTGATCCTATGAGCTGATACCGGCAGCCGCTTCGCGGCTCGGTTTCTTTGTGATGCGTGGGGCCCTGGTCGGATGAAAACAAAAGGTTCGTCGCGCGGTGCGGAAGCGCCCGAGAGCGACAATAGTGCGACGAGTGAGAGCTTGTTCTTTCGTCGCTTGACAAGGAGCACGCGGCCGTGTGTTCTCGTGCGTTCGCTTTCGGTGGTCTCGCTTTCAGCGCCAATACGGCCTGTGCAACAGCGGAAGCGGAAGTGACTTAAGAAATGTCGGGTTGAGAACACTTCCCCGCGTCGTTCGAACACGGTCAGAGTCCTCTGTATCTTTAGCGTTTAGCGCAGAGACTTGGGAACACGGGACAAGAAGGAAGATACGCCGCGCTAACTCTCAACAATCTGCGCTAAACGCTAAGGATATATATGTCTTACCGACAGTTCCAGAGCTCAACCCTTGCTAAGTTCCCTGTATGCCTCTTCACGACGCATCAGTAGAATGGTGTTCTCGACTACCGTCACGTTTCACAGCGAATTCGAACTCCGCCCCGCCTGCTTTTCCAAGCGAATCCTACAACGCGGCGGTATTTCACAGTGTCCACAATAGTACCACAGGACAGATTCTGTGGTATTTAGGTGTAGTGATCAATCAATCAATCAATCAATCAATCAATCAATCAATCAATCAATCAATCAATCAATCAATCAATCAATCAATCAATCAATCAATCAATCGAGAGATCGATCAATTCTTTGTCTCGGTTTTTCCGTATACAAGAGCCTAGCGCGATAGCGAGTGCCCGTATACAACGACCGCCCATAGTTGCTGACAGAACGCAAAGCATTGTCGTATAACATTCAGTGTTACTTTCTGCGCCGCATCATGTCGCATATATTGCACTGTATTGAGAGGAATTTATGAATGACGTGAAAATAATACACCGCGTCTGATCGCCCACATAACCGCAGCATGCCCAACAGCGGCTTGCGCTGTGAATTGATCTGAATGCTCTGTACGCTCTATATATACTCTTCCCAAAGGGACCTTACCAGAATCACCTAATCAAGGTAGTCTTTATACAAAAGAAATTATTAAGGAGTTTATGCCCAAGTGACATAACAAAGACTGATCAGCGGATTCTTCAGACTCTTGTGCATTGTGCATTAAAACGGCGCCATAACGTAGTAATAAATTATACAGTGTTAGTCAATTACGCACGTGTCATAACAAAACGGCCACTCAGTCTTACCGTGGGAAGTAGCCAGGGCATTCAAAAACGAAAGGCAGATAATGATGGTCGGGGTGGCCCTGACGTTCCTTCACCGTGCAGCTCAGTCGTCGTTGTCGTTAATATTGACAGCGCCTGTACTCGCGTCCATGGTTAATTGGCGTTTGATGAAGAAGGATCGTGCGCAGCCAGGAGAACTGCCGGGTGGCCATGGAGAAGGCGCGCGAGGAGTTCGGCGTCCCGCTCATCCTGACGCCCGAGGACCTGGCGAGCTCCAACCTGGACGAGCTGTCCGGCATGACCTACCTCTCCTACTTCATCAACGAGGACAGCCCCGGGTACAAGGCCACGCTGCGGTGGATCCAGACGAGGCTGCCGCACCTCCGCATCTCAAACTTCACCGTACGTCGTCGCTTCTCAATCATTATCCTGCGGACGTTTGTTCGTATATTATGCTATATTCCCACAAAGCCCAACGTTTGGTACATTGATTGCCCGTGCCTCAGAAGGGCGATTAAGAAGCTGGAAACGTTGCGCAAATAGTCTTTTGATACCCTGGGGCGCGAAATGAACACGGATAAAGGAACACAATGAGGAGGACATTCCTTCGTCCGTGTTCAGTTTGCGCTAAAAATCTTTATTGAAGTACGTATGAATCTTCACCAACTAGCTCAAACCAAGATACTGTGGGTAGCTTTGTAGCCAAATTATTAATTAATCACTGCAATAAATAAGCTTAATTTTTATTTTAATTGTTCCTTAATTCGGAAGGGGTGCGTCTTATTTGGTGCAAAAAATAAAAGAGAGCTTAGGCTTTGTAGATGATATAAGTAAGTCAAATTGTCGGTTGAGACCGTAGAGAGGTTGTACAAAATTGTACACGTATACAAGCTCCTTAGTTAACTCACTGTATTCTTTAGTGATACTCTCAGTGGACCTTCGCGCCGGTTTCTGGAAAACAGTAAAACTTCAACGAGAGCACGGAGTGCCTATAGGGAGTTTATTTGGATCAATTTTGTTACGTTTCCGTAATTAATGTAAATAAGTGTACCTTCGCATGGGTCATGATACACATGTCAGAGTATAAGAAAATGCTGCCATGTGATAATATTGCCTAATCGGCGACGTCACATTGACGTCATTGATATCGAATTTCACGCGCCCAATTCGAAAGGCAAAAATGTAGCCTCCGTATTGCTCACTCATGTACAGCCACGAGGCTATCTGCCACGCGTTCGCGTGTTCCCTTTCATAAAAATGATGGCTGTACAACGGCATTTTCTTTTAGGAACGCAGATACATATCTGTATGCGGTTTTCGTGTGTTTCCGAATTTATTTAAATACTATTTGCAGATAGCTTTCCCACATCGGAATTTAAGTGCATGCAGTTTACATTTGTGTACATTTCCACACGACACGCAAATAGGAAGGATTTCAGTGGAAATGGTACAGTAAACCTGGGTATCTCGCGATGTGCTTTGGAAAATATGTACATTCAATTTCGCGGAAAATCAATTCTGCGGAATCCCCCCATGGAGCTGAAGGTTATGTGAAATGGACCATGTTTAGAACATTGTGCCAAAACATGTATATTTTTGCTTCTTTCTACTACCTAACATTCATAAGCCCTCGTGAAACACTGCGTATTTGTCGTTCCGCCTACGCTGGCCACGTGGTGTCTTCTATTTCACGCACCCGTGCGCGCACATAATCGCGTCTACGGAACAGTCGTGGGCGCGCTATACTGTGCGCTCGCTGTGATAGTTGCGCTCCGCTGTGATAGTTATATTGTTTGCTCGGTTTGATTGTTTTTTCAAAGCAAACGCGGCTGTTCCATTGTGCCAACCAAAAATTTTTCGAGGATCAGCTTTTTTTCATCGAGATTCGCGCCGAAAAAAAACCCTCCGTATTGTGTGGCTGAACGCTCAAACATGCGAGCTGCGTGGGCCCCGCCCTGCGCATCTGCTCCGATGAAAGCAGAGACGTGGTTGTGTTTGTTTTTTCGCATCTACATGCATAGAGCGCTTTCCGTTGCATGCCCGCGACATTGCTTTGTCTTTTTAATCAAACTCTATGCGAATGGAACATTACATCACCAATTGCATTTGGTGCAGTGGTGGCGAAACCTACGGGTCGCATCACTAGTTTATCGTGTGATACTGCATCGCAGTGTGTTGAACGTATGTCGGGCTGGTTTAACACAGCCCATCGGGTGAGAACCATTTTAAATGCATGTATATGTGTCTGTGGCTCTTGACCTTGGATGGCCATGGCGACCAGTCACATTCATTGCAAGATAAGCGCTGTCCTGCCTTGACCAAGGATGTGTATAAAGTCGTCA
>NC_051178.1:186799842-186853787 GCF_013339695.2 Rhipicephalus sanguineus
AAGGCGTCATGAACCAACTCTCGTGCTTGATGAAAAAAAAAACACATCCTGCCGAAAGCATGACACTGAACAGGTCAGGCAAATCTTGCAGTCTGCCACGGCAAGGAGAGTTTATAGGCGGAGCACGAAGTTGCCATTTTCTCAGCCGCCCTCTTTCATACAGAGGCCCGTGTTCCTCTTATCGGAGTTGCCGGCGCCTGCATGCAGTTTGACGTCAAACAACAGATCAGGGGCGTAGCCGGGGGGGGGGCGGGGTTGGGGGGTTCAAACCCCCCCCCCCGAAATTTTCAGTTTTGCTGGCGTTATATACACGCGCACACAAACGCACGCACGAAACTATAAAGTATGGTTGAACTCCCCCCCCCCCGAAAAAAATTTTGGCTACGCCCCTGCAACAGATAGCATGTTATTGGCTAGTAAGAGCTGCGTTTGGATCAGATACGCTTCTTGCCACGGGTACCGCCTCGTGCCGGAGCTGCGCTCCATAGTGTGCTAACATTACACAGTAGCGACACTAGCGCGCACAGGAATCACAGCGGGAGGAAGCGATTGGATCACGCGCGCTCAAGGTCATGACGCGCGCTGACTCAAGTTCTTTCCCGTGGCATCCTCTCCTTTTCCGGCGCATTCGTAGGGACGAGATAAAAGAGAAAGCGTTTAAAGCGTGAAACAAATCCCTGAAACACCGCACACCGCTCGCTCTTGACGGATTCGAGAAATTTTTGCGGCAATATGAGCGATTCGTGAGGCAATAAAATCCGGTCATTCGATGATTGCTTGGAAAGTGGTTCTATATATCCCTTTAAAAAAAATTCTAGAGCGGAAGCTCTCGCAACGCCTCACCGGAAAAGTGCCTCGACATATTGAGGCTCGTACGGAAAACCAGTAACACAAAGACATACGTTGAGCAGTGTCTGCCAGGAAAGTTTTCCGTATTAAACTCTTAGGGCGTGGGGGGAAAGTGCTCCCTTTCCTTTGCCCCGCGCTAACGTTTTATCGGGCCCCTCCTAAAATGGGGGGAAATTTTGTTCTTGACATGTGGCATATAATGCTGCATTAGTTCTAGATACGTAGTATCTAATGCTGGCCGGATTGAGCCTCGCATATACACAAACTTTCAAATTCGATCACAACAATGATAGATTGTGGGGTACGTCTCTCGCGCTCAAGTAACAAAGGACACGGTACACTGTAGTGCAAAACCAACAAAAGAACACTTATTTGCATCTTTTGAGATAGTAAGCCCTCCAGCCGAATTATAAAAATTAATATGGCATGCCAATGTAGCACACTGCGGAATCGACGATGCTCGACTACCACGACGACAGGGTATTGAGCGGGTAAAGTTCGCCCGGTCAGGTCTCACGAACGCAGGTGCATTCACGAGAACGGGAAAGAGTCGGCGGGATCGTCCTAGCCAATGTCTTAGCCAGAAATTTACATCGGGGGAGGGGAGTGGTCCGACTCCCTTTTAGGTATGTTCGTGAAAAATGTAAAGATGTCGGGGGAGGGTCGAACCCCCCAACCCACTTCCTGGCTGCACCAGTAGTCCCAGCGGAGCTCCTCAACGCGCGCGCCAGAGTCGACCGCGCTCAACCCGCTCCAAGGTCCCAAGGGTACAGTGAAAGAGGAATGAGAGCCGTCCCTCATGACCCGCGCATCCTCGCCGTCAGGCAGCGCCACCGCAGAAACACTGCCCGTGTCCCGCGGGAAAGCCCGCCTACAGGACACGCGAAAGCCACGAGGTGAAAACACCTTACCAGGAGATGTGAGCATTAATCACCACAAGATTTATGTTGTGTACCTCACTCTTGATGCACACAGTTAGACCTGCTTGACTCCTCCCCCAGTCATACAGCGAGGAACCCATGCCTCTCCTTAATTCTTTGAGAGTACATATTTTAAAATCATTGCATCCCACATCATACTCTACTTTTTATGGGTATAGCTGTCCATGCTGTCATATTAGCTTCCGTTGTTATAACTTCAGCTTGCTTCTCATGGCCTCATATGGGCTTTTTAATTCTCTTGTAATTTTTCTATTTTAGAGTGACTGGAATGATGGACTGGCCTTGTGCTCCTTAGTGCATTCACTTGGTGCTTCCGTGGAGGACTTTGAGCACCTGAGCAGGGATCGATCACAGTGGGAGTCAAACTTGCAAAAGTAAGTTTGTATTGCAGTTCATATATCGCACTTGCTAACAATAATAGCGAAATTGCAGTTGGTGTTCATAAAACAGCGCAAAACAGCGCGGTGTACTCTTCCTCTGTCTTGTCTATATCTTGCGCTGTTTTTACATCCCAAGCACTTTAACATCCGTGTTTTTTTTTACACAATAGTTTACTTAATGTGGAGGCAAAATACAATGCCTGAAGAGCCACAATGCGAATCTGACTTTAAGAGTTCAAACTCCATGTTGTCAGTTTGAAAGATCATAAGACCTAGAAAACTGTCTCATGTTATTTTTTGTTATTTCATGCACCCCCTAGCCCTCGAGATAAGACTTTATTAGTGCTATTTGCAAACCACAGTCGCTTGTTTTTAAATTTGCTGTCTCTATGTGAACTCATGTTGCCACAGTGGGCAGATCTACTACTCACCACTGGTCCACAAAAGAAATCATTATTGCCTCTTTGCGCTTGCTGTTTGCATAGTCCTTGCACCATGCCACATACCATATTATTAGTTTTCAGCTAGTTCGGCAAAAGTTTTGGAACTCCCTCAGACTCACCAAGGAATATATTTTGCTGTGAGAGCTCATTGTCACTGAAATTTTCTCAATCAACTCACTCGGATGACTCACTAAACGTTTTTCAACCGGACTCATGCACCCCTTTTGCTAGACTCCCAGACTATGGCTTGACTTGACTGAGTAGCCTGAGGCACCATGAGTCCGCTGCATTAGTGAGCTATTCCGCATGGTGTATGCTCTTGTGCCAAATCTCAAATATGGGTTTGATACACCTTTGGTCTTGCATGCGCACCTTCAAATACTAGATAGTTTCAATCTAGTAAGCGTTTTGTGCGAAGCATCTTTTACAGCTCGCATGGTGGTGTGCGGCGTGAACCCTTTGCTGCAAACCCTCTCTACACACCTCCTCCCCTTCCCCTTCCCCTCTCCCCTCCCCCTCCCCCTCTGAACGCGGGTCGACATGCCGAAACGCCTCGCATCGCCCCTCTCCTGCACAACGCCGCGTGAGCACCAGCGAACTCCCCCCCTCGCGCCCTGACGACCGCATCCCCCTCGCCCTGTGTAACGGCAATGTAGAGGGAAGCCACGCGCAGCGTTCCTCTTCGCGTTCCACAACGCGATCGGTGCATGCCCAACGCAAGATCTGCAAGTGCTCCGCTATCGCCTCATGGTCCCATTTAGCTGGTCACACGACATATTTCTATTAAGAACTAAAAATGAAGAAATCAGTATTACCTCTTTGGCACTTGCTGTTTGGCCAGATTAGTCCTTGCACCGTTACACCACATATCATCATATTATTGTTAGTTTTTCCAGGCAGCTTACTTTAGATTTCGCTGCCATGGCTACAAGCCAATACTTCTGCCTACGTGGTTACTCAATATGTGAATTCCTTTTTATCCGATAAGTTAATATGTTTTTGGTATCAATATTAGTGTCCTCTTCATGCCATGCATTTAGCAATAGTACGGGATGTAAAGGTAGACACTTCTTGAAATGTGCCTTTTTCATGTCTAGAATTTGATGCAACCAAGCTAGATGTTCTGGGTAAGATATGGTGGGCTGAAGTGATGAGAAGTCATCAAACAAAGAATGTCACTGGAGCTAATGTTTCAACGGGGTGACCTGTCTTCATCAGAGCAGCAACTGCTTTCCTTAGCAGCATTCTTGCATTTGCCTAGCTCACTCTTTCCCACCCTCAATGGGGGGAGAAACAGGAGGAGGAGGAGGAGAAGGTAGTGCACAGAGAATAATAACTGGCGTCTTGGTCCTTAACTAGCTTATTCTTCTTTTCCTCCACTATTAAGGATGAGGAAAAGGTAGGCTACAAACATACTGCCACGGAAAACAGTTGCTGCCCTTATGAAAACCAGTCTCATCAAAATTTTGGCTTTCGTGATATTCATTGTTCGGTGACATTACATCACTAAAATCTGATGGAAATTCTTCTAAATTCTTCTGCAAGCATACTTAATAGTGTATCTTAGAAACCCAAGTCATATTTTGTTGCCCACATATGCACTTTTCTCAAAACAGTAGACTCTAATTAAATGGAAGCTGAAGGGGCCAGGAAAGTATGTTCTGTTTAACAGGAGTGCCATTTACTGAGGTGAACAGAGGTGCAGAATTCAACTATGATACCAATCATATTAGAGGTAGTTGTTCCAATTAAGCAGCAATTCCGTTTAGGATATGTCCGTTTACTGAGAGTCTACTGTACTTGCATTGTGCATTCAATACATGCACTTATTGAACAGTTGCAAATGTGTGACAGAAGCTTGTGCTAACACTCTGCTTTTACTTTTGAGCACATGCTAGCAATAAGCCAGCATGCACCGATGGTGGTGCACAGCCTTTCACAAAATGTTTACACATAGAAATGTATGAACATTTCAACAAGGAAGGCTTATAAGAAGGCTTATACAAATGTTTGCATGGGGGCCAGTTTTTAGTAGGCATTCGACTTTCTTCTTATATACTGGATGCATCACGCAATGTAGCACCATGTGACATTTTCATGCGTTATTATGACTTGCTGATGTGAGGAACATAAATGAGATGCAAAATAGTGCAGACTTCTTTTAAGATAAACGTGAGGAAATCTCTACCCTCTCTTTGTCTTGTTCTGAGTTTGTGTTGAAGGTGCACATCAGAAACTAAAGTACCTAAACAATTCAACTTACTTGAAAGGTTAGCTTAACAGAGTTTATGCAGAAGGAGCCTTCTGGATCACTGAAAATGTTGCGGTAATAACTAACAAGATCCTGTGGGCTACGCTGGGACCTTTTTCTGCGGCCATGGACTTTGGCCTTTTCTATCCAAACTGACTGAACACATTCCCTGCACACAGGTATCAATGGCGGCAAGTACCTAGGCGTGGATCCCCTACTGACAGCCAAGGAACTAGCAGACCCTGAAGTACAACCATTAGGTGTCATGGCATACGTAGCTAGGTTCCAAGGCATCTCACCAAAAAGGAGGCCCCGGGATAAGCTCACCGTCACGGGCACCGACCTGAATAATGTTCACGTCAACAAACCGGTCAGTACTGTACACCTTTGAAGACTTGCATTGAAATCATTTATTATAACACCCAGGAGGAGTACTAGTAGGCAAAAGAGTGCCTCAGGTTGTTTACTATACCAACTTCTCTATGAACCAGTTTCAGTTTCAGTTTCAATCAGGTGTACTTGTAGTTTAGCCGCAACTCAAAAAGTGGTCACGTGGGAGCAGGAAATGTGACATTTTGGCACACGCTCTGGTCATTTGATATGTTGCTATACGTCACTTAGGGTATTTGAGATTTTTCAGTAATCTTTCTATGGTTTCAAGGTCGAAAACATTCACAGAGCTGTTAAGTGAAAAGTAAAGAATGTCATGTTAATTGTCTTTTAATCTAACAATTGTATTTGGTGATCCATCTGCGCAAACCTTTTATCTCCCCAATTATTTCTGAAAAAAAAAAGTTCCCAAATTACCAATTCTTCATTAGATATCTGTGGAATTGGCACATTAAACACAAGAAATGCATTCTAAACAATGTTTTGTTGGAGAACATATTGAAAAAAATTTAAGTGTTTAGCAGAAAGTTGCTTTCCCTGCATGGCCTGCACTGCACTTTGCTTTTGTTATTGCAGTTGTAAATAGCATTGTCGTATTGTAGCACTTGCTCAGATCACCTTCGTGAAAAGAAATTTGGACATTTTGCCATGGATAGCATAAGCGGTAGTCCATGCTGGTGGGCACGTGAAATGTGGGGATGTGCTGAGCTCATCTATGTGAGGTAAAGGGTTAATGTAATGTCTACTCATGCAGGCTCACTTCAAGGTGCACATAAAGGAAGGCAAAGTGGACCTGAGGCAAGTTCGAGCGGAAGTTCGAGGTCCGTCACTCACTCCCGTCGAGTGCAAGCTTCAACTGAACCAGAACGGGGGTTCAGGCACATTTGTTCCTGTTGAAATAGGAATGCATGCAGTGAGTACAGTTATTTTATTTGTATTGTGTTTCTGCAAAATCTCAACTTGGTCATGTGCATTCTCCTAAGCAAGGTTGCACTTTGCTTGAGGGATGTTCATACAAGCTACATTTTACAGTGTCACTCTTTGAAATTTGCAAGCGTTAATGTTGCTTGATCTAAGATGTTTCTGAACCTAGTGACATCAAACTTATTTTCGACATAGCATACAGGAGGTATCGTTAGGGCTTCTTCTGTAGCGTCTGAAATGTAGCAACATAGGACGATTAAATCCTGGTCATCATTGCACAGGTTATTCTCTCACAAATCTTGATGATTCAGGTGCAATGGTTTTTGATGTGCTGAACAATCAGCTTAGGGAATTATGCTTTTAATATGATCCGACTTTTTTTTTTCTCCTGTTCTTTCTCTGGCCAATCAACAGCTAAGTGTGTACTGTGAAGGAGAACTGGTAACTGGCTGCCCCATGCATGTGCGTGTTCATCCAGATATTTCACGGATTCTCTTCTCTGGCATCGACCCTTGCGCCCTTGGATCTTTGGTTGAAGTACTGGTGAGTGATGCTCCCGAGCATATTTTAAAGGGACCAACAAGTGGCCAGAACACGAAATGAGATGACTGCACTGATGGAAAGATTGTCCGTCGCATTGACTCAAACCAACCCTGTTTATCTCGTGAGAGGTGGATTTGTATTTTTATTTCTTCATTGAAAGTCGCAAAAAGTGACTTTTGGCGCCTCTGGCGGCAAAATCGTAAACGGTCCGATGAAGGCGGTCACGTGAACATTGGTTGGTGTATGCGTTCGATGACTTTTCTGTTAATACTGAAATATTGTTCATTTCTTTATATTAAAAGGTATTACTCCATAAAAATGTACATATAGGCCTGCGTTAGTTGTATATGCAGCAAAGTGGCGCTGCCTTCGCTTGGCGTAATGATCCCATGCCGGGACAAGCCATCCATGTCACAGGCGCAGGCAACCTTGGGCGCAGGCGCATACAACGCTGTACAAATACCGAGAAGGTGTATAAAGCCACATCATCTCATTGTAACAGCTTGCTATTTTCAAAAATGGTTTCCAAGCTCAAAATAAAGGTGGTTAAGCATAGTTACAGTAACTCCTGCGAAAGCAGAACAACGACAGCTTTCACAAGGGCTAGCGGCATCGCTATCAATTCTCAGCGTTGCTGGAGCAAGCCTTCATGCGTGTTTGGGGCCTTTCAGATAGAAAAATACTGCTTATAAAATAACTACGTGCTTTTAGGATAAACCACTGCAGCTACAAACGCTACGAAGGGTAAGCTTCCTGTCGCGCCGTAAAAAACTGGGTCGAGAAAAATCAGTTGTCGGTCCCTTTAAGTTGATTACAAACTTCTATGTTATTTTATCAGCTGTGTTCAGCTTTTATGTGAGCGCTCTCAAGGAGTTTCTTGCACTGCCTGAATGAATCATGATTCTTGTTATCAAACTGCAGCTTTTGTCTCCTAATTAGCATTGCAGCCATCTCTGCATTCATCACTCAAGAGCTGTTTCATCTTAGACCACAGTTTTTTCTGTGGATACGATTGTTCTGTATAATGCATTTCTTACGCTGATCAAGACAATATCTGCGGCCAGGCCTCGTGTGTGGATAGGGTAATGACTTGGGCATTTCATATATGGGCAATGCACTCAGTTATTGACTGGCTGAACATATTAATTGCACCAAGCTCCACAAGCTTCCAGAAAGAAAATGCCTGGTGATAGGTATCAGAATTTTTTCTTTCCCAAAAGAGAAACCATGGGTTTTGTTTGACATTTGATTCACTCAGTACAAAAGAACCAAACGGTGGGAAACTTGATATCCCATATTTGCAGAAGCAGTGCAAACAACAAAGATAAAGAGAGAAGCAGATGGGCACTGCTGTCTTCGTCTTGTTTGCGCTGTTTTTGCAAACATGAAAAACTCAGATATCATAGGACCTGTGCAGGAACCTTATTCTGCCCAACCATCAATCTAAAGGCCCAGATTATGTGAAATAGGTTACTTGATGTTCCACAAAATTTAAAAAAAATCCGACTTTTTATTGTAACTACAATATTAGACTGCTGGCATGAACATTACATTTCTTTGCATACTTGAGTACCTGCTAGAGAGAACCTTGCCGTACTGCATTAAGCATCAAGCTCCTTCGTGACTGATTTCTGTGGTTTTTCTCACCAAATAGATTAGCTCCAACGGGGCTGGAACAGGCAATATCCATGTAGAGGCTGTGGCACCAAGTGGCAAGACTATGGAATGCACTGTCAAGGAAACTGATGGTGTTTTCACGTCTACGTTTATGCCAAACGAAATTGGTGAGCTTGAATGAAGTTACGCTGGTGTCACTTGTTTTTTTTCCAGCTTGCAGTGCACTCATTGTGCTAGGGATTGTTACAAAGCATTGTTGAATATCGGTGAAATATAAATACATATCACACAGGCATCTTGAGAAATTCCTATGTGTCTGTATGTATGTGCAGTTAGTCCCTATGCTATCCCTAGTTAAAATGGTATGCAGAAAATTCATGGAGCATTACATAACACGGTCAAAGTGAAATAATTGTTAATAACTGAAACAACGTTTGAATTATCTTTTGTAACTTGTGTGTTTGGTCATTGTAAGCTCCAACATTGCAGTTGCGCAGAATTCACAACGTAAGCTGCCAGGGTTTCACTAAATACAGCAAATTGCACTGTAGACATTAGACATGTGAGAGCGCCTGCATTTGGCAACAAATTAAAAGCAACACCTGTCATATGATAAATTCTCGAGTATTCAGTATGCCGTCTGAAAGTAGCCGGAATAATAATGTGTCACTCGGAGGGCTGTAGCCATCTGTCAGAGGACGCTAACCTGCAGGCGCACACTTTCAAGCAAGCTGCAATGTGTTACTTGGCTCATCCTTACTGAAGACTGCTCAAGGATTTGTCTGTTTAATCAACAATTACAATCAGCATAATCTAAGTATGAAACCACTTCAAGTGCACTAAGCAAAAAGTGTTCAGTCTCATAGCTTTTTTTCAAGGTGGTGGGCTTACTGTTGCTAAAATTGAGCCTGTGCAGGCTTGGTTATGTGTCTTGTGCATTTGTTCAAATGAAAGGAATCAAGACTGAACTGCACTGGTTCTTTGTTTCTTGCCATTTATTTCAGCTAAATGAAATTTCATGCAATGTTCATAGTCTTTTCCCATACCTGTTCTCTAGCATGGCTCTTCAGATATCCACATTTCTCAGAATTTCACGCAGCACATCTTCAGCCGGCCTTTAATTCTTGCAGATGCCTTGACTTTATAAAGCTAGTGTTTCACAAGCTCGCCTTTTTTTTTTTTTACCATCTTGTCCTCCAGGTGAATGGAAAATCGATGTCACTTATTCTGGTGAGCACATCCAAGGCAGCCCCTTCACATGTTACGTTTATGACCCAACGCAAGTCACAGTGAGTATTTTGTACACCAGTATAATTAAACGAACATATACATTACATGTGTATTGGCTACATTGAAGTTAAATCACTTTCTCTACTGGTTGAAAGGAACAGTTGATAAGTTGTGCTTAGATGTATCGGAATGATCCAAGTTCCTCAAGCTTTGTGAACCTTTCCTTGATATTTACTCTTGGTTTGTGATAATCTTGACCATAAAATATGCATTGGCGATGATAGGCTGTCTCAGGATGACAACAAACTTGCTTTTGTAGCACCATACATTTTGCACCAAAGAACATAGATACATTTTGCACCAAAGAACATAGTCTCTGTAAGATAAGTTGTGATGGTTAGCTGTACTCTTTACCAGTCATGCAGTTAAACAAAGGGATACTGCCCTTCTTCAACAATATCTGGGTGAGCACGCGAGAATGTTTCTCCTAGATATGTACAACGAATCTTGGAGAGATGGCTCGCTCCCGACAAGCTGGAAGACCAGTCGCCTGGTTCCACTATTGAAGCCTGGCAAGTCACCGTTGGAACTCTCATCCTACCGCCCGATTGCACTTGCCAGTTGCGTAGGCAAAGTTATGGAGAGGATGATCCTCGGACGCCTGGAGTGGTACTTGGAGGGCAACAACGTCTACCCAGATGCAATGGCAGGATTTCGACGTGGTCGATCATCGATTGATAACGTCGTTGACCTGGTCACCTTCGTTCAACACGAGAAAGGCCGTAAGCGTCTCTGCGCTTCTTTGTTCCTCGACGTCAAAGGGGCGTACGACAATGTTACACATCAAGCCATCCTCACCGCTCTCGAAGAGGTAGGAATAGGAGGTCGGATGTATCGCTGGATACGTAGATACATCTCAATGCGATCCTTTTTTGTGAGCACCGAAGACGGCCAAACCTCTCCACATTACAGCTACCGTGGCGTCCCCCAGGGTGGCGTACTCAGTCCTGTATTGTTCAATGTTACGCTGATTGCCCTCCTTGAGCACCTGCCAAGCACAGTGAAGATATCAATGTACGCGGATGATATCTGCATTTGGACGTCCGCCGTAACACGCCTGCAGTTGCGAGCGAGAATTCAAAGAGCTGCTGCTCAAACTGCCCGTTACCTCCGTAATCGAGGCTTGGAGCTTTCTTCCGAGAAATGCGCCCTCGTGGCTTTTACGCGCAAACCTATGAATAATTACGGCGTATTCATCAATGGCCAAACTATACCGTATATTCGGTCGTACAAGTTTCTGGGTGTCATAATCGACAGGGATCTCTCATGGAGCCATCACGTATTGTACATAAAAAAGCGGTTGATCGGCATCTGTCATCTATTGAAGTTCTTCGCAGGCAAGACTTGGGGAATGTCACCAAGTGCTATGCTACAGCTGTACAGGGTACTCTTCCTCGGCTTCCTGCGCTACAGCTTGCCCGCGTTAACCAACGCAAGCAAAACAAGCCTACGAATACTACAAAGTGTTCAGGCCCAAGCGCTCCGAATTTGCCTAGGCTTGCCTCTTAGCGCGTCGACGGTGGCTTCTATAGCGATCGCCAGAGACCACCTCATCAAGACACATATTGACGTCGAAGCACTCAGGACACATATAAGGCATCTTGCTCGGACTCCCCGCCACCACCTAGCCTCTTTACCAGTAGACCGACCATGCACCTCTTTTTGCCGAACGGTAGCCGCATATCGCGAGTCTTTGCCAACAGGCTTCACGCCCGCTGCGAGACCTTCAGTTCCTCCGTGGTGCCTGACTCAGCCTATCATCAGCCTGACGATACCCGGCATCCGTAAAAGCAGATATGTCTCGTGAGCTCGCTTTGCTCCTGTTATATTACCGAGGCTCAATGCACGTATACACCGACGGCTCCGTTATGACGAACAGCTTGTGTGACAATCAAATTTAAGACCTCTCATACGACATCGACAGCAGCAGAGCTCGCAGCGCTTCTTGCCGCATTACGTTTCATAATATGATCTTCATGACTGGCACTGCAATGTCACCTTTACTGGTATTTCAGATTGTCACCATCTAATTGAGAAAGGCCATGATGGCTTCCAAGTCACTGTGGGATTATCGGCAATGAACGGGCCGATCAAGCTTTTACAGAAATAGTCACTCACTGACGCTGCATGCTCGTCAATGCACCACGTCGCAATGGAACGAGAGCACATAGACTCTCAGCCTTCATTTTTCGCCGACGTGACGCTAAGGTTATGGTTGGGTGTCGAACGCGTGCCGCATAGGTCATTTGTAGTGATGATATTCTGTGCGACTGTACTCTTGACAGTTACGCGCTCGATAAGTTGGACGACCTACTCTGTCGGAAGAAAGAATCATTACGTCACAGAAAAAGTGCAAGCGCTATGCGTTCAGTCTTCAGAAACTGGAAATGTGTGCGGATACTCTCTCTCTGTCCTCTGCCCTATATCTTAGCAACTTGCGCCAGGTTAACATCTATTTGTGCCACTGTTCTATCCTGTTTTTGTCATGACTAAATAACTATTTAATTTGAGCTCCAGTATTGCAAGAATAATATCGCACTTACCGTTTTATGTTGAAGACACTGTTTTTATGTTGTTCACAGATCAATGGCCCCAGTGCTGTGCAGATGGGTAAAGAAGTGGTTTTTGAGTGCGATGCCAGTCGTGCTGGTTGGGGCAAGGTTCAGCTGGAGGTACAAATCGATGGCCACAATGTTCCAGTCAGCATAGATGAGAGAGGCGATGGCATCTACGTAGTCTCATTCTTACCTTCAAGAGAAGGCCACTACAAGATTTTTGCCACATTCAACAACGTTGATGTACATGGTAAGCTTCTTGACACAAAGTGCATTGGCTTTCCTGACTTCTTAGTTGAAAGTACTCTGGAACAAAAGCCAGAAATGTCTTCATTGCTTGGTAAAGATAAAAAAAAATTGATGTGCGTCTGAGCTTAGCTTGTGACAGCAAGCCATATATGTAATGTTTTATGATCTGATTTTGAGGGCCTGTTATAATGACAACTTATTAGCATAGAAAAAAATGAGCTACACATGGACCAAAAAAAGAAAAGTGGTAGAGGACGTACACAGTATGTGCATCATGTGAATCCCTTCCTTTTTTTTTGTCTGCATTATCTAGCACAACTTTTTCTATGTCCATAACCAACTTGCCCAAATTGCATGCACTTTGATTAACGTATTGTTATGGAGCTGTGTTGTTATTAGTATTTTGCTTGCATGTTCGTGGATGTGATTAGTGTTTTGTGGCAATACTATATTAAGCTAAAGCAAATTCTGTAGATTGCGGCTTAGCTCGTTTAATTCTATCCTCTCGCAGGCTCTCCATTCACAATAGTCTCCACTGCTGACGAACCAGAATCTCCAAGTTCGCTCAACGATGCCTTCTTCACTCGCACGCTAACACCAAGCGGAGATCGTGTGTCCAGCTCCGCGTCATCTTTCTTCCCTTCCTCCCTGGCGTCGTCTCGGGTCACATCCCCAACAAAGACGGATCCCGACGGTCGCGTGTCGCGCAACGCTGTCGAGTTCCTTCAGTCCCGCATCGAGACGACGACGACCACACGACAAGAGACAAGCGTCACCCACGCAACGAGAACAAACGTGGAAAGTGCGGGAAGCAGAACCGTTTCGACGCCACCTCGAGGTGCCACGCCTGAGCGGCCCTCGTCACGACACATGAGCAAGGCGCCACCACCTCCTACACCGAGAAAGCCTGCGCCAGCTGTCCCCTCACCATCTGTTCGAAACCAGAGCCGTGCACTGTCCGAGGAGCGGAATGGGAACAGGGAAGAGCAGTTTTCAAGCTCAAGGAACTCCTCAACACTGGAGCGGCGTAAAAGTCCGGAGATGAGGCAGATGACTCCACCAGTAGTGGCCCAGCGCCAGGTATGGAAAGAGCCTCCAGTGTTGAATTAAGTATGACTGGTAGTTTTCAGAACATGCCACTTGGGTATTCTTAATTAGTACTACACATCATGAGTTGCTTTTTAGTGTGAAATCTTGGTTATCAAAAATGGGCTATGCCAGGAACATTTTAAATTAAAGGAGCAAATTTTAGATTGCACTATAATGTAACAGCGGTGTAACTACAGAATGTGACTATGGTGAACATGGATATAGATCTGTCTCACATATGGAAGCATCCTAATCAGATAACCATAGTTGGGAGTGTGGGCTTGGTAAGCATAACTGTAAAGAATGTGAAACATTCTTTACAGTTATGCTGTAAAGAATAACAACTTTATACCGCAGCGGTGGCTACATGGTTGAGCATTCGCTTCCAATGTGGGAGGTACCGGGTTCGATTCCCAGTGCCGACCGGGAACCCACTGGTTTTTCAGTTATGCTGTAAAGAAACTTTATACCGCAGCGGTGGCTACATGGCCACCTTGAAATTCTTCCGCCCCATAAGGTTCTGTAAAGGCCCCTGGGTGCACCTTAACCCACCACAGCCTTGGTGAAATAGTAAAGGGGTAGAGGAGTACAGCATCTGCCGCTGCTGTGGGATGCAGAGATTTGCTGCCACCGGGTAGCTACCGGTAAAATAGGGACAAGTGCACTTGGTGAAATAGTTGAGCATCTGCCGCTGCTGTGGGATGCAGAGACGAAGTGCCACCGGGTAGCTACCGTAAAATAGGGACAAGTCGCTTGGGAAGGCACCCACTTCCGGCCTGGTGTCGGGAAAGTTCATAGTCGCTTGGGAAGGCACCCACCCTGTGGGAAATTGGCGGCATGGGACCGCCAGACCTAAAAATAAGGTAATCCTTTTAACACGAAAGTGTTTTATACTGGTGTCCACCAAGACTTCAGTGACTTATTTCCGTCACGGAAATGACGTCGAAAAAATATACACGATCAGATGGCAAAGAAAAAAAGGTCCGTCAACGGGCATCGAACCCACGACCGCTCAGTCCGCAACAACAGCTGCCGGGCACGCTATCCACTGCGCCAGGGTCACAGACTCTAGAGACTTTACAAACGCACCTTTTATATCTACCACTCTCACGGTCGGCGGGGTGGTGTTGCCCTCCGGGAGCGGTAAAGTAAAGTAATTCGTCATTACTGTGGCCTCCGCAATTGGCACCTGCACCGCGTTCCACGTCCGTCCCATTTGGCGCGTCTTCAATAGAAGTTCAATTTTGTCAATGCCTTAACTCACCACGAGGTGGCGACCTTAGTCCAATCGTAAAAGCGTCGGCCTCGCTCGTAGCATCACACTAATCCAAACAAAAATAGCTCTGCGACGCACGCCTGCCTCACCTGGCTGTAAGAACGCGTTCCCTGCTCACGCGCTCGCCCCGAGAAAAATCGCGGCCTGGCTGCCGGGCGGCACGACGCCCTTTGCGTTTCCCTCTAGTCCGGCCGTGGCGTTCAATCACATTTAATAGGCAGGCCGCGGGAGTTCTGCGACCAAGTTCTGCGTTTGCGACACTCTTCTGGCTATCACACCTCATCCTCTCATTGCACTTTCACTGTTAACTACTGCAGCGACCACAAGGGTTTGTTTAATAATTTAACATCGACGTTAGTCGTCTGGATGGAGATGTACCACCAATCATCAAAGTGGGTGCATCCACGTCAAACGGTGCTATAGCTGCCAGAAATCAATATACATTGTGCAAACTCTCTTATATCTATGTACAGTAAACATTCAGTTACTTCTGTAAGGGCACGCTTTACTACTTTCGTGTTATTCCGATTCCTATGACAGAGGGATCAACCATTTTTTTTTATGCTTTCATGTTATGTTATGAAACATAACATGCAATTTGATAGCAATTACTAACTAGTGAGATTGTTTCTGTAATAGCTGTTTGTCTTTGGATACCATTAATGGCTTTGTTATTAATATTGTCCAGCTTCATATCTGTGACATTGTTTATGACTAGAAAAATTCTCGCATTTAGGCTCCCCTAAATATCAGTTCCTCAGGACTCCAAGAAAGTTCTTGTCATGTCATGTCATGTCATGTAGGCATTTGCCAAAACAAGGTTTTTTTTTTGCATTAGTTCCAGAGTTTCAGCATTGTAACAGTTAATTTAGTGGTGCAGCTAGCTTTCGTTAATTTAACCTCAGGTGCGCTTGAAAAATTGCTCTGAATTATTCAATGTTCAAATTAGGAAGAGTGTAGGAGGCAGGTGTTCCTTGGGACTTTTGAACACACAACATAAATTTAAAAACACATTGAGCTCACTGACAATGAATTAAGAGACGCCAGCTGCATAAGTAGTGGATGAATTTTTCAGGAACCTTAATGGTTTTGTTGCTCTTGGGCTTCACATCAATTTCCTTCACCATGTCTATTGTCTTATGACAATCGTGCATGCAGATAACAAAAGAAGAGCACCGCTTGGACAGCCGCCAAGAGACTCATCACCATGTCGAGCACCAGAGAATTTGGACAAGTGAGACTAGCAGTGAAGCTAAGACAGTGCAAGGGACAAGGCAGGCAGGGCCTCCCCCTGTTGCTCCCAGAGGAGGAGGTGACATTGCTCAAGTGAAAATATCGGGTGAGGCTCTCAAACTTGTGCCTGTCAGGCAACCTGCAACATTCCGCATCAGTGCTCCTGACTTTGACCGAGGCGACTTCCAGGTGACAATCGCTGGTAGGTGAATTAGTAGTTCACCTGAAGGATCTAATTACCATCACCACCCCTTTCCTTTCTCCAAGTTTCCCTTCACATTACCCCGATGATGAGCGGCTGTGTCAAAAGCACCTGCTCAGGCTGATCTCCCAGCTTTTAAAATAATGTTTAGACCTCCAAAATCTTTTTTTCAACAACTAGTCACTCTAGCGTGAAAATGTATAAGTATGTTGCCTTTTGTATGAATTACACTATTCTGTGTTTATGTGCTTTAAGTGCTGTTGGTAGCTTTAGGAATTATACAGAACAGGGGTGTTAAACTTACCTGAGCCAAGGGCCCCAGTCACTAAATGCAGTCTCGCAATGGCCTGGGCAGTGAAGAAGGTTGAAGCGAGATGGGGGCGGGGATGAACAAGATGTCAGCTAACATTGCTATTTGAAAGAAGGCTTTTGCCATATCTCATTTATGGGTAATTCCTGAAGGGGATTTAGAGTGAGGATTCAAGAAACATCGATACCGATCTACAGAATAACTGAAATCTGGCGCTGATTCTGAAATATAAAGTACTTCATCCACCGTTATGGCTCAACACAGGCTGAGAGCATGGGGTGCCTCACGAAAAGAATGCTCAAGACCAGAGACCAGTCATGTCTGTGTAGCTCATGAACATACTTATTAAGAAATTTTTTTTTTTAATTTGGGATGAAGACATTCATGCCCAGGCCAGGCCGCTAGAGAAAGAGATGCATGCGGCCCGCGTGTTTGAGACTCCTGACATAGAAGTTCATGATGTTATGCTTGTTCAGAGAATTGCTTGAGAAATTTAGCATGAAGGAAGTGTGAGTACTCTATAATATCACTATTGTGAGCATCTGCTAATTGATATAAAGTGGTATCTTAAGCCAGTGCCTGTGTCTGACTGGGTGCTTCCATACTTGTTTTGTCTAATTAGCGCCCACTGGACGAGAGTTCCCTGTGCACATGGATGTGCCACATCCCGGAGAGATAGACGTTGAGTTTATCACATCTGAAGTTGGCGAGCACGTCATTGAAGTGAAGCTGCAGGGACGACCACTGCCAGGTAGCCCCTTCCGAAGTCATGCCTTTGACGCCACCAAGATAAAAGTGGGGAGACGTTCCCAATGGAGTGGTCGGTCATCCCGTGGAGTTTGAGAGTAAGTGTAGTTGCAGTGTTTTCTGCGACTGTGAGACTGCTCGATATTTTTAATGTTCATTTGACATCTTTTGTTGCTTAGTTTGCACACCGTTTCATAATTTGATAGCTGACTTCTTTGCATTACTTTATTCGTGACAATTTGCCAACTTTCTGGTTTCTTTTTGTGCAGTTGTGTTTGTTAGTCTGTCTGTGCATTTAGTCAGTTTACTTAATACATATACAATAAGCTTGTTTAGAATTTTCATCTATTCACTAATACTTTCTTTTCATTGATTATCATTTCATGCTTTTATCTATTTATGCATTAGTGCACAGCTCCTATGCTATCAACAAGACTGGCTGTATTGAAAATATGTAGTTAAATGTGGAAGAGTGTTTTTGTTACACCAAGCATTGCTGTTGAACAGAAGCAGCGATGACTGAACAGTTATCATTAATAACGATTTTTTTTCGTGTGTTGGATGAATGCTTTTATTGTCAGCTCTAGAGCACTGCACTATGGCTTTAGGGGCTTTGCAGCTGTATGAAGGCACTGAATGTGCCCTGAAGCCTGCACATTTTATTATTGAATTGAATTGAGTTCATTTGCAACAAGGCTGCGAGGATGACCAGGCAAAAAAGCTAAATTGAGCAGTTTGAGGGGAACCTGGCCACCTCATATACTGGGCAGCTTCACAGCGGTCAAACAGAAGCACATGGTATACATACTACATAACTAAATAGGTGAACAGCCACGGTATGAACTAATAAAGGTTATCGTGGAAATATTTCGCACAGTTGAAGCACCATTGCATACACAGTTATCGCTGTGTATGCAATGTAAATTTTTCTCTCTTTCGTGTAGCTAACGACACTTCCACTACCTACATTTTGTGGCTACTTCATGCATGCGTTCAACTGCATTCAGTTATTTTGTCCTGTAATTGTGATTGCTATTATATTAGTACACATATTGTAGTGGTCTCTCTCTTGTTGTCCACTTACAATGTTGTAAAGTTGCATGCATTTTCAATGCCCTCCACCTACATTTAGCAGTCTGTGATGTGTGTTATATGCACCTATTTAGCTTGGCTTGAAGGTTTGAAGGTTTTTGTACTAATGGTCTTGTTTATAACTGTCTTCAGTTGGATCATTTCTTCATTTTGTGCTCATTGTATAATACAAGAGTGTCCATATACATCGATGTAATTACTTTGCTTTACAGTTGACGGTGCTGAAGCTGGCTCGGGCAACCTAGAGATCATGGTGAATGGCGACCATGTCACAAGCCACGTGAAACCGCTTGGTGGCCACCGCTTCCTTGCCTCATTCGTTCCTCGCACAGCTACTGTGCACACAGTCGAGATGAAATTCAATGGCGAGAAAGTTCCAGGTGAACTCATTTTCCTTCTTTGCCTTTTCCCAGATATTTTTGAAAAAATAGAACAGTTATTAATATTGCAAGCAACATTTTCTAATGATTCTGTTATGTTGCACAATTTATGGGTAATGTGCATACTCTATAGGTCTTGTAGCAAGACAACACTAATTAAAAGCATTCCTTAGTATCCTTGTGTAGGGCATTTGGACTTGATGCCTTTACATGGTGCCCATCCAAATTTGTTTCACAAGAAGTTATAGCTTTCTTCAAACTGGGTTTGGTGCATCCTTATTCTCTTTTTCACACCAGTTACGATGGCATTGCTCTGTTTGTGCAGGATCCCCATGGAAGTGCGAGGTTCGAGACGTGCCTAAACGGGGCCCAGTGTCGGCAAGGGGCCAGACCTTGCAGACATTCAGCTGTGGCAAGACTGCCAGCTTTGAAGTGCACGCCCCAGGCTGCAGCAAAGACGACATAAAAGTCAACATCAAAGGTATGCCCTTAGCTGACTCTATACTTGCCTTGTCATCATCACATTTATCCTTATCATTACTGATCAGATTTGGTCCAGTGAAGAACAAATGCCCTTCCACATTCAGCATTCTCTAACGATTGACGTGTGCCAATTACAACTATCTCCCGCGGCCCCTCACTGTTTTCCTTTTTCCGTGATGTATTTATTAATTGCCATACCATTAGCTATCCCTTCTCTGCATGACATACATTGGGCACATCTTTCCTTCTTTCAGCTAATTTTAGCTAGAATGACTTGAACACATGGGCTGTGCATGTAAAAACTACGTCCTCAACTGCAATGATTGTCAAAAGAAGTGAAAAGTTTTATGTGTTGCAAGGTGTAATGTCTGCAGCTCTATATACACTCTTCTGTCATTAGGACCTGGGAAATCGAGGATACAACCTGTTGTTGTGGAGCGCCCAGACTGCCATGTCGTGGAGTTCACAGCCTTGGAAGCTGGTGAGGCAAATATAAATGAATGAATGAATGAATGAATGAATGAATGAATGAATGAATGAATGAATGAATGAATGAATGAATGAATGAATGAATGAATGAATGAATGAATGAATGATAGCTTTATTAAAGTTTTTACTCTCTGCTTGCAGTTATGTTTCACAAATGTCACATATACTTCCATTTTTGTCATTAAATTTAACACCTATTGTGCTAACTGCTTTGCAATGTCATGGAACTTCAGGCCACATTTGTAGAAAATTTCATTCACTTCTGCAGTTTCAGGAAAGTGATGTTAAGGCTTCGCATAGTATATCGTTTCTTTTCTTTGTATTGTAAATGATACTGCATGAAACATTGCGAGCTTTACTAAACATAGTAATGCACCAGCTGTCACTGATTCGCACCTTCAACAGAACAGCTGCGACTTTCTGTCTTGGTTTGCAGGTACCTACCAAATCGAAGTTACAGCTGGGGGTCAAAAGGTTCCGGGCAGTCCATTTGTGTCAAAGGCCTATGATGCTTCATGCATCACCCTTAGTGATGTCCCTCAGTCCTGTGTCGTAGGCCAAACATCTCAGTTCCAAGGCAAGTAACTCCACCTGCCAAACATAACTGTCTTTCTCAAGTTAAGTTGTCACTTTTACGATAATTAGCAAGTAACATTCTTCATCCATTAGTGCAACTAGCAATTGCTTCCTTCAATTTTGAAAGCTTTGTTTGGTACAAAGAGCAATTGTGTGAACTGGCATTATGAGGGCGAAAAGAATGAAGTTTCTTTGTTAACATGGTGATTAACATGGTGGTCTTGAAGTTCTTGATTACTTTCCCTTTCTTTCAGTTTTTTCTGCAAGTGGCTTTATGTGTGGAAAGATTACACATCTCGGTGTTCAACAAGCTCTTGTGGAAGTATTCTGTTGCCACGCTAAATGCCGACAAAATGAACACAATGCTTAGATTTCATTTGAAGTTATGCTTTACTTCACATTTTATGCACATTCGGCTGCACTGACGTACACAGCACTGTCATATTAAGAGGGGACTAATAAACGTTTAAGTACCTAAATGCACCATGCTATCAACTTATTGCTCGTCTGTCTTTTTTTAAAAAAAACTAGACGTAACATATGTGATGGTATGAGCATAGAAGCTTTGCGCTTCTTGTAATTTGCTTTGAGCTGGCACAGTTAATGCCTATGCTGTGACATCATTTTTTTTTCAGCAAATTTTTTGTCACCCATAATGTCCAGCAGCATACCATGTAAAAAGGTAAAATATTCAAACAAGGATGATGGGTATGGAATCGGACAAAATTAGCAACAGTAGGAAAGTATCAAAAGCAAAAAGAACAAATAAAGATTTAGCTGTTCCATTCTAAAAAGGCATAGCAGTTTGGAAAATAATAGGCTGCAGAATGTAACAATGAAACATGTTTCGGGAACACAAGCAAGATACTATAAAAATATTATTCTGTAGGAGGCACTGTAGTCTTGCAGATAAACATAACAGCTGCACCATCTGCGGTAGTTGATTCAGATTATGTGGTGCTGGTTACGAATGGTCACCATTGATAGTAAGCTACTAAGTGTATCTTGAGATGGTTACACAATAAATATCTTGCCGTGCCCATTAGTATGGCTCGTATGTCCTACGAGTAAAATTGATTTTTAAATGCTGAAGCAACGGCATGCAATGCTTCTACAGGAGAGAGCTCCATTGTAATAGTGAAGCACTTAATAAACTTTCATGTTGAAAGAGTGACAGAAACACCAAAAAGTTGGTGTCGAGATCCTTTAATATTTTTTTAAGTGTTATCCATATCATGTCAGTTGCAAATGGAACTGATTAAAACAATTTGCAGTGGATGCATCGAGAGCTGGTGAGGGGCAGCTGGAAATATCGGTGAACAATGGCGAAGTTCCCAACCAAGTGCAGGTGCTCAACAGTGGTCGGTGCCTGGTCAGCTTCAAACCTCTGCGACCTGTACCCCATGTGGTCAGCATCATGTTTAATGGGGAGAATGTGCCAGGTAGGTAATTTGTTTTTCGAAACTGATCAGTGGTTTCTCATTTGAGACTGTTATGGGTCTGAATCATTTACAGGCAACGTTAAGTGTTAGCGATTACTCTGCTATCTTTAACTTCCCACAAAGACTTAATGTTGTCTCAGTATTGCAGGTAGGAAGTACACAGCTGCCACTTTGTTACATAATCAAAAAGCATTCAAGCAATGCATGTAGTTGCAGTTTTATCTCCCATATGAATGGCACAAAGCACTTGTTTCCATCATGTGGTAAAGAAAAACACAAAAATGTTTTTTCCTATGCAACAAATTCAGACTACTGACATTACAGGCAGTACTTTGTGAACACAATTTTTCAAAATAGTCTAAATTAGTACAGTTGCATTGCACCATTGATATCATCGCGTTTCTCAGGTAAATAGTTTACATGGAAAAATACAACATGCGAAGGGATGCAAAGTATACAGCATTACAAAGCATGAAATCATTGGACAAATTACATACTAGTTTAGAAAAACGCACATGCACAGGTGTGCTGTATCTATTTCCAATAATAATATATAGGTACTTCCTTGTATCATTTTAGTGTTGTTAATAAGTTTTGGCATTCGTCAAGACACCAGACTGAACAGAGGTAATTCTTAAATGGCATTTATTTGGTGCTGCACTGTTTGCTTCATGCAGGTTGCCCAGTGGTGCTTCAAGTGTCTGATGTGAACCAATGCTCATTGGACCTGAGTTCTCTGGAGCTAGTGCCTGTTAATCACCCTAGCAGGTTTCATGTGTCAGGGGTGTCTGATGAAGACCAGCTGCGGGTGACCATTGTCTGTAAGTTCTGGCATTTGATTCACAAATTGTAGCTGTGGTTGCTTACACCTAGTTCATGTAGTTTTGCGTTAGAGTAAATACATCAGCATCCTTATTAAATAAATGCATTTCAATTTGGCACACGCCCACATCTCAGGCACATCTCATTGTGGCACCTACAGCGGTATAGAAAGATTTGTCTTGAATACCTTTATTCGTGAAAGCGAAAGAGGGATCGTGGGGCAAGTTGTGTTGTAGTAAGCATCCTTTGGCATTGAAATTCAGGGGTGATGAATGAAACCTCAAGATATTGAAGGACAAAGATGGAAAATACGTTTGCATAGTGGTATTCGGTAACAGCGGAAAATATTTGCTAAGGAAATCTAATCATTAAGTGAACTGACATCTTTGTAATATACAGTAAACATCAAAAGAAAGAGGAACTATGCTTCTTAAAAAAGTTTTGCTGTTGTAGTTTGTGTGAAGCTGAAATCAGCCCCTATATGAAAATGTGTCTTGCTGGCAAGAAGAAAATACAAGAAAATAAATAAATAAAAGGGCTTTTAAATGAATGTCCTCACACCAGCCATTTTCTGGTTTTACTACTATTTCTTTTTCCATTGGGACACTGTTTAAAAGGCTGAAAGTAAATGGAAAGCTACACAGTAATTTCTGCCTTGCATTATTTTCTTGTAGCTCCGCACGACAAAAAGATTCCTGCCAAAGTAAGCCGCAGTTCAAGAGGAGGACTGAATGTCGAGTTTGTCCCTGATGAAGTTGGTAAGTGTCATTACATACGACTGTTTTTGGTACATGCTTGCTCTGCGAGAACGAAATGTACATGAAGTAATCACATAACCGCTCTTTCATATTTCCCTTACTTTTTAGGTGTGGCTTAATTGCAACAGTACACTCATCATTTCAGCTAGGTATACCTGCTTCCCAATTTTGCAGTTTAGTTCTGAGGTTCTTAGTTCATCTGGGATCATTAAAAAGGAAACGGCTTGAATAACTAAACTATCACGTAAAATTGCACTTGTTAATGCATGTCCTGTATGAAACAGCCTATACAGATAATCTTAGACAATTGCGATCTAGCATAGAACGAACCTCATATCTAAACTCAAAATTTTTTTTAAATCTAGAAGGTACATTGTGGCAGCTTTCACTGTTCTTATTTAGAAGTTACATAACTTGAAGAAAAAATTTTGTGTTTGATATCCCAAATATTGACCTCACTTCAAGTAAGGGGGAATTAGCGGGTGTAACAAGATGCAGCGACCGTTTTAAGGTATAAAAATTCTGTAGCATTAATTAAATACAAGGCCTATATCTGAATAATTACCAGGTGTGTGATCATTCTCAAGCATGAAAATTGAGCTTAGGATCTCACAGAAAATTTAAGTGAAACACAAATGCCAATGTGAGAGAAAATGGCAGTACATGGTGATGCTACCATGGCTATTGTTACGTGCACAGTAGCACAAATGTGTTCTTTATATCGTCCATTAACCATCCCAAGAGGCAGTGCTACTACAGCCTACTGGGATAGTGACAGTGCTGGTTTTTGTTGTAGTGCCACAATAATTGGATTTGCATGTGCCATTCACTATGTATGTGGATTCTGAGGCTCTGAGTACCCATGTAGTCAGTACAAACCAGCTCTCTGTGCAAGTGTGGATATGTGCTCAGCTAGAGAAGTGATCTGGATGCAAATCTGTATTTGGAGAAGCCGTGAAAATACAGTCATTGAAGGTCGTGTTGATACAGTTTGCCATAATGAGCAACAGTTATCTACATAGCGCAACTCAGGTAAGAAGCTAAGGACGACATTATAGAAAAAAATTGCACCATTTCCCGCTAAAGGAACCATGAGGCGATGCGAAGCCGGAGCACTTGCACGATCGCGTTCCGTTGGCGTTCTGTGGGCATGCTACCGACCTCGCGTCGTGGAACGCGAAGAGGAACGCTACGCGCGTCTTGTCTTCCCTCTAGCCTGGCTGTTAATTCTCACAGGGCGAGCGGGGCACGCGGTCGGCAGGGATGCGAGAGGGGGGGCAGCATAGGAGAGGAGAGGGGACGCGCATGCGCTGGTGCTCATCGCGGCGTTGCGCAGGAGAGAATTTCGGCATGTCTAGCCCACGTTTCAGAGGAAGAGTGGAAATGGGGAGGGGAGAGGGGAAGTGGAGAGGGGGAGGGGAGAGGGGAAGTGGAGAGGGGGAGGGGAGAGGGGAAGTGGAGAGGGGGAGGGGAGAGGGTAGATATGGTGAGTGGAGAGGGTATGCGCATGCGCAGTAAGGGTGGTCACGCCGCACACCACCACCACCGGATTGAACTCCGCCATAAGATACTTCGCATCTAAAAGAAAAGTCTGTAACAGAGGGACTCAAAGGAGGAGCACTCCTTCGAGTGAACTGGTGTTAGTTGTATGTGCAGCTTGTGCAGTTGTTGAGTGTAGCTTGGACAAAGACGCAGTGACAATCATCGCCTCTATGGCTTTGTCTTTGGCGCACCGAAGTTAACATTTCATACAAGTCGTCATTGCACTGAAGCTAACATTTCATGCCCACTCTGTGCTGAGTGAGTGGAAGAGGGCAAGAGGTAGTTACTCCAGAATTTGTTGTAGGGTTAAGTGATACCATCACTTCTGTGCTGGCTTGCAGGCCCATACATGGTACAGGTGGAGCATGCTGGGAAGCTGCTTGCAGGCACCCCGGCGACTGTAAAAGCTTACAGCTCCCATAAGGTGGATGTGAGTGCTGTATCGCAAGGCACTCTGGGAAAACCAGTCCAGTTTACAGGTGAGCATCTGAGCTAAAGTGGTCTCCTGCTTACAGGCGATGGCTTTTTGTGTCAGCACATACACCAACAGTACACAGCTACATTTTTTCAATCTGCATCAAGGCATCAAGGCCTTTGTAATGCCTTTGCATTTGTAATGGCATAGAAAGACTGGGGTGAGAGCTGTGCCTTTAGGTCTGGCAACATGGAATGTTGCCTGACTGAATTTCTTGTGCATGACATTCTTCTTTCTTGAAACATCTTTGCAGTTGATGTGGGGTGCGCTGGTGAAGGCAACCTTGCCATCTCGGTGACCTCTCGCAACCGTGATGTCCCCACTGTGGTTCACCCCATGGGTGGGGCCAAGTTCGCCGTTTCCTTTGTGCCTAATGATGGGTCAGACCACATCATCAGCATCAGCTTCAACAAGGAACCTGTGCCAGGTACTGACAGCTTCTCACGAGTGGCCATCCTATGCTTTTTTGAGACCTGCTTTTTCTCATTTTTCTTTGTTTTTTTTTTTCTTTTTATGACAGCATGTTGCAGAACAAATTTTTTTATGAACTTTTGTTAAGGTCTTGTTTGTTCTTGATTTCAAGTGTTTGTGTACACATGACATTACGCTCAATAAAAAAGAAATTCTTTGTCGTTTTTTGTCAAGTCATCCTTTCATGTGTAGTGTTCTATGACTTACACCACAGCAAGCAATTTGATGAGGGAAGCCATTGTCAAAAATGAAAGAAAATAAGAAAGGAAAAAGAATTCTCATTCTCAGAATAAAAATAATGCAACACATAAATTTAAATGTGAAGTTGTTAAAACATTTATACAAGTTTGTAATGTAACTTGATCATATCCTCTGTATGTGGTTTTTATCTTTCATCAGAAAACAGTGGTTACATTTGCAAACGTGGCCGTATTCATAAAATAAGTTTTGTGTTATAAACCGCATGTACACCTATATTCTGCAGGAAGTCCCTTCAAAGGTAAAAGTTCATGATGGTGGAAAGATTACAGCCATGGACGTCTCCACGTTGGCTGCTGCTTCGGTGAACAAAGTGGTTGGCTTTGTCGTCCAGAATGCTGCAGGAAAAGAGCAGGATCTGACTGTCAAAGTAGAAGGCAAGCGATGTTGTTTGAGCTATTGCCACTTTTTTTTAGCTTACATGAGTTAAACTTCACCCATTTCGTGCTTTTCATTTCCTTGTATGCCTATGTGTTTGAAATGTAAGTGTGCTTCAACTGATTGTGCTGCGAAAAACAGTCTTATTGGCGAGTCGGTTTGCATTAATTGTGCATGAGAATAACCCATCCTTTGATTTGTGTTCTTCCATTCGCATGGTCTGCTTTGCCCTCTGAAAATAAATGGCCGTAATCAGGAAGCTTTCTTAGCGTCTGTGCTTTAGAAGTTCTTTGATAGTATGTGTACAGGGAACACTTGCATGCAAGTTGTTGGGATTTTGCTGTCTCGCAAGAGCTCAGTCACCTTTAATTGAAGCAGATGACTTTGGGTTTGGCAGTTCTGACTCCTTTTGACACATCTGTGCATTACTTCACAGACACTGTTTTCATAGCCACTTGCAATTAGGGTGTCAGCAATACGCAAATTGTACATTTGAGCGTTTCCTTTAACAGTGGACCATACTATACACCAATTACTTGGTAGCCATTGCGAACCTAAGTAAACTTTAAAGAGTTTTTGTATGGCTCAAGGGGCCTGTGATATGGAAACCTGCATATTTTTGACAAGTGTTGATGCATGCAGGTCCCGACAGTTCTCCACTGCCTTGTTCACTCAAGGACGCTGGAGACAGAAATCTCAAGGTTGAATTCTCACCCACCAAGGCTGGTAGGTGTTTCTGCAAGGATTATAATTGTTTGTTTTCACTCCTGTTAATCAATTGTAAGGTACATTCTCAGCTGCTCTGCATTTTTCACGTCAAGCCAGAGCATACCCTACTTTTAATGAACAAGGTTTTGCCCGTTCACTAGCTTCACCACTGTGCGATTGTCTATACTGAGATGGCACAACACCCAGAGGGAGAAACTTAAAGATTACGGCAATATCTGACGACGCACACGGTCTGCATAGCGAGGACTAAGCCATTCAGAACATGCCGTAAAACACAACTTAACGCAACCAGAAAGAAAAATTGGCCGTGTATATGCGTGCTCCGCTGCAAATGCCACATAAAGACGATAGATGAGGCGCTGCATGAGATATGGACGCCATCTGGCAATACGTCAGGAAACATGAGCTTGTGCAGAGGGTTTCCTTCCTCCGTGGCAGAGGGCGTTCGTCGGCGCGCATATGGCATTTTCAACGCAGCTTAAGAAACTAGGGTCTTTAGAATTACGTATCTTTGTACTTTCTATTAAAGGAACACATCGCGTAATACTTACCTAGTGATGTTGCGCCTCAGGTATGCGTAATATTTACTTTTTGATCGACAGCGTTCACAAGTATGAACAGCCGTACCAGTTCAAGATGGGTTGGCGGTAAGCAAGTGGTTCAACTTTGGCCGGGTCGCTGAATCGGGTGACAGACAAACAGACAGACAGACAGACAGACAGACCAAAATTTCTGCGTTTAAGTTCCCCAAGAAAGACTATCGTCTCTAAAAACTGGGACACTGCACCGTGTGAGTGAAGGCAAGAATACACACATGACGGAGCCCGATGTACTTGAAAGCGGAAGCAAGCAGATCAAGTGCTGTACTTGCACAGTGTACAACTCAGAGTGCAAAAGTTGCTGTGTTATTTGTTTCTTTTCTAGGTTCCTATAAATATATTATTTTAGAGCAAAAGAAAGCTAACGCTGTGTTTATAACTTCCCTAGCATGACTAACACGTTAGTGCCTATGGCGGCCAGTAGGGCCGCATAGTTGTTTAGGAGCCCAAGAAAACTGCGATTTCAAACGGGCGTCATTAATTATAGACTGAATAGAGCGCCGAAATATTTCGGAATCTGCATATCTAATCCTTGTTGAAGCAGGGAAAATTAGATCCGGGCAGCTTCATTTTCTTTTCACTACCCCTGTAAAAGGGCAGGGGAATTCAGGTGGATAGGTGGGAGTGGCAAGAAAGTCAACTAAGATTGTATGTTGGGCTTGTCAGTGAGTCCTACTAACTGCCATTGGCATAGCGCATCCAAGATGGGACAAACAACTGCATCTGTGTGTCTCTGTATCGCACTTTGTCCCGTCACTAAAATAAACCGTATTGTTTTTAATGCTTTTTTAAAGAGCTAGGAACTGAGGATGCATGTATTCACTGCCTGGCAAAATTTATGGCACTATATCAAGGGTCTTCTACTGCAGGGGAACACAAGATTCACGTGTCCCACCAAGGATCTCCGATCGCAGGCAGCCCGTTTGTCTGCAAAGTGTTTGACGCTCATCAAATCAAAGTTCGTGAAGTGCCCAGAGGATTTGTAGGGAAACCTGTCACCTTCCTTGGTAGGTACACTATTGAAGGTTTTATTAGCATTTATTTGCAGTAAAACAGACTTATTACATTAGCTGCTTCACGTATGCAAAATGTGAGCTGAACGAATGTCACGAAAGGTACAGGTGCTTGTGCTGTACAACTTCATGTATAGTACATGACTTGCTGTTTCCTAAACACACGACCTCGGCAGTGGTACAAGCTTTATTTGTTTCGGCTTCTTGGTTCATGTTCTCATGTACAGCTTTCACATTTCAGTGGAAACGGCTCATGCGGGTCCTGGAAATCTTGAGGTCATGGTGAACAACGGCCGAGTCCCCACAACTCCCCAGGCTCAGTCACCCACGCAGTATGCCATTACGTTCACACCGACCGATGACCGGCCACATGTAATTGACGTCCGTTTCAATGGAGACCATGTACCAGGTGTGCCTTCTTGTGTCTTTCTTTCCTGGATAGTTCATTTTCACATTTGTAACATGCATAAGTTGGTACTGCTTTGGTTACCTTAGTGTTGCAATGAGCTAGATAGTATGTGCACTGTCGTCCTTTATGAAAGGGAACACACGAGCGCGTGGCCTGCGCTTTGCGGTGGCTGACTACAGCACTGTCAACCGACAGCTAACAAAAGCATGCCTGCTTTTGGCGTCATCTATTGGCAAGCACAATAACGAGTCATGGCCGGTGTACAAGCACTGTTAGGTTATGCTGCCTCTCTGCTCGCGCAACAGGCGAATTGTGCAGCTCGTGCCGTGCTGGTGTACCACGCTCGATTTGTTGGCAGCAGACAACATGCTGCAGGCATCGCCACTTACGCGAGTGGAGAGGCAGCGTAATCTAACAGCACTTGTCCACCCAATGTTTCTAGTGCTATAAACATTGTGTCCCCCGGCCTTGACTCGTTGGTGCCAATAGGTGACGTTAAAAGCGGGCGTGCTTTCTTTAGCTGTCGGTTGATGGCGCTGTAGGCAGCCGCCGCAGAGCGCAGGCTACACGCTTGCATGTTCCCTTTCATAAAGGACGACAGTGTACACTGTGCTGTTTTATTTACAAGTTCTCCCCAGTAACAAGTACAGTACAGAACTCATCATTTGATTGTGTGACAGCATGTAAAACGTTGAATATGTTGATACATTTTGATAACACCCGAGTCAAATTTGTTGACCGTAAAGTGCGCAGGTGGAATCCTTCCAGCCTTTATGTTAATTAGATGGGTGCTTGATTCATACATGTAGGTTTCACTACAAGCCATTTTATCTAAGATATTGTCGGGAATCAAACACAGCTCGATGCTCGAAAAAGAGAGCCTGATATACATCAATTGCATCATAGCTTGGCAGTAAGCTGCTGTTAGCTGATGACGAGTTATTTCTCATATGTGACTTGCAGGCAGCCCATTCGAGTGCCAAGTGGTGGACTTGTCCAAAATAAAGGTTGTGGGAGAAGGCATCGAACGAGTTTCTATCAACCGGCCTGCTGCATTTGTTGTCGACACACATGGACAAGACGTTGGGCAGTTGTCAGCTTCAGTGATGGGTAACCATGCTCACATTAAGACATGGTGGACTCTTAATGAGACAAACCCTGTTAAGCTTATACATCTTTATACTGAATTCTTTTTAAATGCTCAGTTTTTCATGTGCACATTGTTGTTAAATAAATGTACGCAATCCTACTTTGTTAATGAACTGCACATATTACCTGTGGAACTTATAGTTTATTATTAACTGTTCATAGTCTGCGGGCTGGTCTATCCCTATTCTAGCACCATTAAGCACTTTTTATCTTGCACCTTCATTGCTGGATGCAACCACCGCACATGACATGTGTCTTTCATACAGTTGCCCATAGATTCAGTGCACGTCTGTTAATCTGGACATCTGATAAAATAAACAGACTTCCATGGTCCTTTTATGCTTGCTCTAAAGATAGTCTCTTGTTATTATTTCCTAGTTGTTAAGGAAAAACTGAACAAAATTGTTAAGCTTGAATGATAAATAAAGCTTGTCAACCAGGAGATAATGTGGTATTTACGAAGCATGGAAGATGAACATCCTGTAAAATGTCACAAAAGTTAAAAAGCAGGTGTGATTGAGAGCTTTGAGTTTTTAATCTAGCTAACTGCCATTTCACAGACCATGGCCACGTGTCACTGAACGTGGCTGATATTGAATAAAGAATTACATTTAAGTAAACTTTTTTTTTCAACATATCAAACTGGCTAAATTTGAAGGCTCTTACTGCACGAAAAAGACCCAAGTCCTTGAAAACACCACAGAATCTGTGACACCACACTCGGGTCGATATGCCGTCATAGTGCTAAAGTCATGATTATTTATTGCTGCTTATAGGTCTTACTCTTTTATGCAAAAAAAAAAGTCTTAGTAAAATCTGAACAAGAATCCATTTAGCATTACGAAATTTTTTTTAGAAACTGAATTTTGATATCTAGGTTCTACTTTTAGCTATATTGTGGCACTTTGTGCTGAAAATAAGTGCATGTGAAGTGGTTGTGGGAAACACGATGCTTTGTCACTGTGCACCGCACACACGCACAAAAATTGCAAAATGCATATTAGTGGAATAAACAAGTCTACATAATTGACCTAATTTACATAACATATTCTGGGTGCTAATGTAAAGGTATCTTCTAGGTAAGACACAGTTCTGATGTTACCTAGATGTCAATTCTTGATGTCATTTGTGCACTCTAAATGTGTGCCATTTGCTGCAAGGAACAAAGTGAGGCCAGAGTTAAAATATGTTTTCCATTCCGTGTGGTCCCATCACTGCTGTGAGAAAGAAAAAGTTTAGAATTGTCTTATTCTTAGTCCATAGAATTTTAATGCTGTTTACTTTTCCCTTCTTCTAGCTGTTACATTGTTTTGAGTGCAGTCCTTCACAAAATTGATGATGTACATTATTAATAACTGCTACTAGTAAACATTACTTGAATGACCCTGTGTTATAAAAGTGGGCTGGTGAGAAGGTTGCGCATTATTAGAATGCTCCGGTGCACACAAATGCAGGCATGGACGAAAGGTCGCATAGTTTGCTTGCATTATATTTTAAACCTTTTCGATTCGCTGCACACACTAAGCTCCGTGTTGGGCCACCAGCGCAGTCCTATACAAACAGGAGCCACTGCATCCTGTAACTCAGAAGCTGTTCAAACAATATTAAAATAAAGATTATAGAAAAAGAGAAAAAAGAAACGATGAAAAATGCAAGAGTCGGATAAAATGAGCTTGCTCAAGAGAACCGAGAACACGATGCCAGGTCTGGAAGGGAGCCAGGCGGAACTCTCATTGCATCTTGAAAGGGGTTCCGTCTCTTCTGCTTGAGGGGATCAGAGGAACGCGCCGCTTACGTGTGTGGCGTGTGCACAGAGGAGGTGGGATCACTCTTGCGTTTCGACACGCTTCTTGATCGCCTTGCAGCGGCTGCTGCCACACGCTGTACCCTTCCCCCTCCCCCTGCAATTTTGTGTGCACTCTTGCGTGACTGACGTAGGCCGTCTCCCTCCATCCCGCTCCCTCCTCCTTTCTTCTTCCTGCACTGCTGGAAGCTACTGTCTTGTTGCCTTTTCTTTTCTCACCCTCCTCCATTGTGCTGCTTCTCCTTTTGCTTTCTTTTCCAACTGTAATTTTATTTTCTTTAGTTCCCCTTCATAGTCAGTGCTTTACTCCTTCAGCCATTCTTGCCTCTGTTCTTTCGTTCCTTTATTGCACATTTTGGTGACCTCAGCTCACAGCTATTGTTGTTCCTTCCACACACCCCTCATTCTCAGCTGCACTTTTTTTCTGCCTCTTTTTTCTTTCTACACCCCCTTTTCCTTCTTCTCTCCTCACCTCTACATTCTCGGTGTGAGTTGGTGGCCCCTTGGTAGCACTGTTTATCTTTCCGTGAGCGTGTCCTCGCATAGTGGTTGGCTGCTCTGCAAAGGGGAGGGCTCCGGCAGTCGTATTGTACCCAGTCCTGTCGACAGACACGAGCCAAGAGGTAGGCTGCACTGCTCCTTCGTACCGCGAGACATCTGTCTCTGTGCTCTCTGTTCAGTGGCTCGCTTTGTTCTGTGGTATTCCCTCCTCCTCTTCCTTTTGTTTTGCTTGTCAGTGCTCACTTCCTGACCTCATTGTCAGCTGCGTGCATTAAGCTAGGTGAGAGTATCCTTTCACTTTGCCGATTGTCCATCTGCTTGGGCTTTTCAGTCATGCCTCCCAGCAGTCATGTACCTGTGTAGACACTCCTCTGTAACCGTCACACTGCGATGCAGCTTTTAAATTTGCTTAATTAATTTGGGTCTTTGCTGGTTCAAGCAAGCAGAGTTGTTCTACGTAGTGAATGTCTGCATTTTCAGCTTGTAGGCATATTACAGTAGCGTGTGGTTTTCAGCATGTACAGGTCACTCATGCTCACGTTATGCATTAGCTCTCTAATGTTAAGGAGCACATTGGATATTTTTATTGTCTTCGTTGCTTTTTAAGGAATGTCACTTTTTTGTTCATTATGCTTTGTTGATATGTTTCTACATGAATTTGATAAATGACTTAGAGTATGAAAATTGTTAGTTTAGTTATTGCAGTTGGCTTTTCATTGTGGTAGTGAAGTTTTCTCATAATAAAATAACATGATCTGGCGCATTTCTACAGTTGGAGCTCACTTAATTTATTAACATCGCAGTTTGTTACTCCTGCACCTTTGGTCTATGGTTTAGTTCACAAAGTGTGAATTGGAGTAGTCTGTGCATTAAGCTAATAGTGTGAATGAATGGCTTACTTGATTTAAAAAACGGGTCATGTGTGTATACCACTTACTTTAAACAAAGATTTCTCAATTGTCACTTGTCTTTTATAGGTCCCAACCAAGTTTCACTGAAGACTCATGTGACGGGAAATCATCACAGTGGTTATCGTGTTGAGTACACCCCAACAGAAGTTGGTGAGTTTTTCCAAACGAGGAAACTTTACAATCTATATACATATTTAAAAAATTGCATGTTAGTGTCATGTGCTAACTTTAAAAAAATACAAAAAAATAATTGAGGATGCTGCAACTACTATACTTGGTGACAACCTAAGAAGGCCACTCCTCCAGCTTTTGCTGTGATTGTGCTGCGTGTTCCATTCAGGCTTGGACTTTTTTGCTGCGCTAACGTGAATGCTAGGCTTGTTGTAAACTAACAGGCTGTTACTCCCATCTAAAATGTTATCTTTGGCTGAGTACTGATGTCAGAACCTTCCCCAAAATTTGCCAGGGCATTCAAGTTTTCAACTCAAAAGTAGCGGCACATAGCTATACCTGTATGGTAAAATTACCTGCCTTAAACATGCATAAGCTATTGCCATCATGTTAACGAGTGAACGTAATTGGCTGATGCACCTATACAACTCCTCTTTTGATTTGACCCAGTACTCTAGTGAGACAGTTGTTTCTTTTTATTTAATATGGTATCAAGCACAGTAGCATACTCCTTTCTAGATATTATAGGTTAGCAGCATTATATTAGTTTTTCAGCTGTTATCAAAAGGCTTTACATGCTAATTGGAAAATGATGCATGTCTATGAACTACACTGACAACTTCTTTGGCACAGTGAAATTTTGTTGTTGGCCAGCTTTGTTTATGTTCCAAGTTATTTGAGTGGCACAAATAATATCTACTTGAACACTGTGGCAGTACTTTCACTGGGAAAACAGTATGGAACATTCTCAGTAATCTCCTGAATAAGTATGCTGTCACTAGAAGCTGTGTGATGCTCTCAATACTGTGCACATCAGTTAGAATGATGTGCACAGTATTGAGATAAAGGTTAAGGTTCATGCTCATGACATTGTAGTAGCTTATAGTGTAGTTCATGTACAAAAGTTCTTTGTGATCTTATTTTTATCTTTCTTAATAACTCTATGTCTGGTAAAACTTGATGCCCTAAGGCACAATTCATTGGTGTTCATATCGTACCATGCAAGGTGTTTCTTTCTGTATGTGTAATTGTGCCACAAGTGACATGCATTATATTTTTTCTACGTCAGCTGCTTGTTTTTCATTTTTTATTTTGCTATGACTTTTCTCAGGGGACCACACTATAGAGCTTGAGCTGGGTGGCCACTCCCTACCGGGAAGCCCTTTCATGAGCAAGGTCTACGATGCCTCCAAAGTGCGTGTGGCTGACATCGGAACTGGAGTTGTTGGACGACCTGTCTACTTCACGAGTGAGTCTCCATCAAATCATTTTTATAAGTGAATAGCTGTTATCAAATACATTACACTTTTGTTTTTAGTCTCCCTCCGTGCATAACTAATGTCACTACAACCTAGAGTGCACTGTATTGATAAACATTGTATCACAAAATTACTGCTCCCATTGTACTACTTTAATAACATTGTTTTGCAAGCAATATAAATGGTTTTTACCAAGCTCCCTTATCAATTGAACATGTGGCATATAGATGCGAGGTTCTTGTCTGCCGAGTGAGAGTTCTTTTGGATGTGGTATTTCTCCCACAGTTTATATGCTGCACCTTTGTTTTGCCTCGGTTATGTAAGGCAGATATTATTATAAACTCTCTGCTTTTACAAACTTCTTGATCCATTTATAAATCAATCAAGGAAACTTATAAGAGCACTACTTTATGGTTCAGCAAAAATATGCACAAATCAATGTGAAACTAGGTGTGTAACAGCTAAAACAATCGTATCTGTACTTGTGAAAATGTCGTTTTGCAGATGCTCTGAGTTCAAGCCTATGTAAACATGAAAAGTGACGTTCATACCTTGCAGAAATGTGCAGGGCACTTCTGGGGATAAGTTTAGGCAATTACAGCCAAAGTCACATGCTCTGTTCAACGTCAGCTGATTCAACTCAATGCGGATTAGTGCTTCTAGAGCTGTGCAAATCTCATCAGTTTCCTTAAAAACCCTTGGAGTTCTGTCGAATAGAGCTTCAGAATCACTGATTTGAGGTTCTTAGGAAACTGACGGGCTTGTTTGCAAGACATGCTTATCGATCGTGTATGCTTGTTGCAGTTGATGCCAGCCAAGCAGGAGCTGGAAATTTGGAGATTATTGTCTCGGTCGGTGGCCGCAATGTGCCTAACTACGTCCAATCTGAAGGCAATGCCAAGTTCCGTGTCAACTTTAAGCCAAGTGAACCACTTACGCACACCCTGAGTGTCAAGTTCAATGGAGAACCTGTTCCAGGTGAGGTCAAGTAAAAGCTGCTTTTATTTGTACCAACCTTGCTTCACTGAATCACTGCCCACAGTGAAGGCATTAACATGATATTGCATAGTTTCTGAACTCAATGAATAGGATAGGCACTACGTTCTAACTGCCACAGCCAAACTTCCCAAAAGAACATTGCTTTGCTAGCAAAGATGTATGTATCTCATTCTTCAGAAACGCCGTGTCGGTAATACTGTACATGCTGTAGAGTGAAACCTGATTGTGGCATTTTGTATGCCCATCAGAACACCCCCCCCCCCTCTCGATATGTCCCTCACTTGTGTTTTCACAGCTATAGCAGATAAGTATAGGCACATGGTAGTTTCAGTGCAATCATCTTGTTGCACTTCCCGACTGCTAAGTTTATTTCCTGTGATCTGATGAAAAAAATTATTATAGGAGTTATACATTACGTATTAAAAAATAATGGTTGGATCAGGAAATCGGCTTGAACTAAGAAGCTACTCATTAGGAATAATGGCTAAGAAAGCATTGATTTAATTGTAGTAGGGGAGTCTAGATACTTTCAACAAGCAATTGGATGAAGGCTTACGGTTAAACCTTTTTCAGCCTGCACCTACTTTCATTTGTCCACTGGTATTCATGGTGCTCATGCTTTTCTGCACATTTTTTTTTTTTTCAGGAAGTCCTTTCTTTGTCAAGGTTAGCGACAGCAACCAATCAATGGTGAGCGGAGCATCGCTGAGGACATCCTCGATTGCTCGGCCAGCCAAGTTTACCATCGACTCAAAGGGCTCTGAGAATACAGATTGCAAGGTTACAGTTGTGGGTAAGGAGTCGCTTGCCACCTCGACTATGCACTACCCTGTGCCTTGAATTAGTCATGCAAACGAGTATGGTCGGACACCCTGAAGCTTACTGTGTAACTCTAACTTGGAAAAAAATCAAATACAATATGCAGAGAAAATAATCATTCATTTTTAAGAGAATAGAAAAGAGGAAAAGTTAGAATATGACAGATGTAAAAGCGGCATTTGAAAAAAAGATAGTTGGCCTAGCATGCTCGATGGTCATCTTTGTCCTCGTGTTTTCTTATACTAGCGAAATAAGGGTAAACTTGTTAATTTAGCGTTGCTTCAAGCATTGCCAGCGGTCAAAAAAATTCGCCTTTGGCTTGTATTTATTTTTGTGATTGTTATTTGCAGTAGTAAATTCACAAACTTGCACTTATGTTCTGTGGTCATTGTTCTGACTTCCGACTCACTTGCAGGTCCATCGAGCAAAAAGGTTCCCGTAACTGTGACGAGAACTTCAACGACAACTTTTGAAGCAGAATTTCATCCAACTGAAGTCGGCAAGTATCTTTTATTTTAACCTTGATATCTTTACCCTAACTTGCGAAGGTGCCTGTGCGGAATGTGTTATATAGTAACTGATCCAAAAAGAGCAGCATTTTGGGCTAGTTGGTGTTCCATGACATCAAAGAAATTGTGCAACGAAAACACGGACAAAAGAAGACAAGTACAAACACAGCGCAATGTGTTTGCACTGTGTTTGTACTTGTCTTCTTTTGTCCGTGTTTTTGTCGCGCAATTTCTTTGAGATCCAAAAAGCTGTATTCTTTAGCTGAGATACCCAGCGAAGTTAATATTTCACATAGGGAGAGGTAAAGGGGGGACATATAATCTTTTGTTTTATCGCCTTTTGCCACATGTGCAAGCTTCCTGTTTCTTTCAGGTCCAAACCAGGTTAATGTTGTATTAGATGGAACACCAGTTCCCGGAAGTCCATTCACATGCAATGTTTATGATGTCAGCAAAGTTAGAGTGACGGGGCTCAACCCTGGAGTTGTCAACAAGCCTGTTACTTTTCAAGGTATGTACATAAGCAAATCTGTGGCAAGCTTTCACAATTATATTGATGATGTACATTGTTGTTCCTGCCTTTTATCATCGGTCCATGTGTCCATTAATGAAAGCTCCTCACTGCAAGGGCAGTGAGGAGCTAATTGGCAGAAAACAGTTGATTAAGTCGCTTTGTCCAGCTTGCCAACATCAACCGTAAGGAACGTAAATGATGTATACCTGTTGTTTTTTTGCAGTGGATGCATTACAAGCAGGAAATGGTACACTGGAGTTGGTCGTTCGGACACGCAAGTCCTCAGTCTGTGCCGAGTTTGCCATGAAGAGTCATGGAATATACGAAGTTACCTTCGTGCCCACAGAAAAAACACCTCACTATGTCAACATCACCTTCAATGAAGAAGACATCCCAGGTATGTGCAAATTAAAATTGACTGCTGCTTTTCCTAATGTAACCATAACATGCAATGGTCCCTCTTGATTTTGGTTTGTGTAATAATTCTGAAGTAGCAGCAAAGTATCGGGAAAAAAAAAAGAATATTTCTAGTGAAATTTCTGATGCATAAATGTACGCTAGTACATAAATGGTATTTATACCACACTGTTATATTGTGCTGTAATTGTTGTGCATGGGAATGTACTACTTTTTTTCACGCAGTTTGATCTGTGGCATAGATGCGCTTATTTAAACGTTGCACTTCATAAGCCTTTGCTTATCTTACTATGGTCACTAATATTTTTTTAAAAGTTATATCTCTTTAATTTCATACTTCTGCTTCTTGTGTAAGTAGAATAAAATGTGGATCGTTGCAGCTGTTGAATTCTGCATCATCACCGAAAAGCATTTGCAGAGTTTTATCGGTTCTCAGGGTTTTGCTTGCAAGTCGTGACTTCATATTTCCTAGTACTTGTGCTAAGTCTTCTTATTAATTTAGGAGCAGTCCTAAACATCGTAAAAAATTTTCCTACCAAGTTTGCAAAAAACACGTAATGACTAAAAGACACTGTGCACAATGTTTCGCCTATTGAGAACAGTAATAAAGTAACTGTTTTGACCAGTGGCATTGGAATCCACAAAACTGTAGCCATTTAAAAAAAGCCAAAAAAAAAGACACTTCACAAGCCATGATTTCAGTCTTATGCATTGCTGAATGTTCATAATGCTGCCAGGAAGCTTGACTTGCTTATTTCACTCACAGGCAATCCATTCAAGATAGACATCAGGGATACTCAGGCGGCCGTCGAAGCCAAGGCAGCTCCTAGGATGAGCACGTCCGCTGTGGTTGCACGTGGGGATGGTCTCAAGCAAGGACTTGTTGGATCTGCAAACTCTTTTGAGGTTGACACAAATGGTGTTGGAGGAGATATCGATATCAAGGTCACCGGTAAGGGACATCTCATGAATTGCTCTCTTATTACACTTAACTATTTTCAAGCTGTTTCTTTCCCATAATGCTAATTATACATTCGTACACCAACTTTCATTGTGGATTTTTTGGGACAATCTTATATTTGGTACATCTCAGATATGTTTTATTTGATACCCTAAGCAGTAGTCATTTAATATTTAATACAGATAAAGGATGCTAGTAATGGAGATGTAGCATGTAGTTTATGCCTCTGTTTGAAGCACTAAGACTTTTCTAGAGGAAAAGATGTGCTGGTTAAACGTAGCTGCAATTTGGTTCTCCAGTTCTTATACATTGTTTGATAGATAGATAAGGCACCTTCACTTATGGAAGGTCAATGCTCATTGAATTCTTTTGTTGCCAGTCTGAAACGGGAATATGGTGAATTATTAGCTTCTGTTTTGACCAATGCGATTAGTACAGTTAAAGTAATGCAGTGACACTATTGAAACATTGCTTGAAAAAACCTTGCACTATTGGTTAAGTTATGATATTTTTGTAAGAACATATAGTATTACATTTGTATCATGATTTGCAGAGTAGCGCTTATGTTTGGAAAGCAATGCTAGTATTATACTTTTCTGATTGCCTCTCCCATTTACGGTCTGAGCCATTCTGTGCAAGTAGAATGTATATTTATTTCAATAAAATGTGCTGTTTTAATTACACTCTTTTGCAGCATTGAAGCTGTTGTGACAGAAATGCAGCAAACTATAATTTAAATCTCTGATCTGCATTAAGGTAACCTGCAATCTTACAGGAATTTACTTGTATAAGCCATGCTGAATTGAATTTTGTTTTCTTTCTATGTCGTCAAGCCACCTCTAGTTATTTTTCCCATGATTACATTCTTTTACCTTGCAGTTGAAGTTTGTGATCTATCTGTTAAATGCACTTCAATTTTCTGTAATTTGTAAATGTAGATGTGAAAATTATGTTGCATGTCTTTCAACTATTTTTAGTACTCTTTCCACTACAGTTATGTAGAATATGGTATATGGATCTGCAACTTATTTTTATTCTTTAGCTTGGCTATATGTGATTTGTCTTCTTTGAAATTTATCTCTTGTGTGAAGCTAGGTTAGACAGACTTCCTCGTCTATTTCTTCCAGGTCCATCTGAGGCTCATCAAGTGCGAACCAACGTGCTAAAGTTGGAAAACAACATCTTCCGCGCAGAGTATCACACACGTGATGTAGGTCTCTACAGGATAGAAGTGCTGCACAATGGCATTCCAATCTCGGGAAAGCCATTTGTTGTGGAAGTGGTTGATCCGAGCCGTGTCAAGGTCGTTGACATTGAAGACGGCATTGTCGGCCGGTCGCAGACTTTCAGAGGTAAGTAGCGTCAGTTTTAGCTCATCACTGCACCTGCCTTCTCACATACGTATTTTCTCGCGTATAACCCGCACCCTCAACAAAGATTCGCGGAAAATTTTCTAAAATAATCCTCGTGTTTTGCTGCAAAGCTAGCTTCCTTGCATAGCTGTGAAGCACTGCCATGAAGCCACCTTTGCACACCGGAATTTGCGTTTTGTTTTTTTTCGACTTAAGCTCCAAATTTTTGCATTTTTCTGTGCGAATTATATGCGATAAAATACGGGTAGCTGTGCAGTGCAACTGAGTAAAACGAAGGAATGGGCCTTTAATACTCCATAATGTTGAAGTTTATCATGCAGAAAGGGAGGGACATTGGTGTAGAATAGACGACAAGTTCTCGTTTGCTTGTTGGTGTGTGCTCCTTCTCTATGCCTTTCTTAGGACTATAAACTTAAGCATTGTAGTACAACTGAGTTTAGAGTTGCACTCACAGAATACAAAAAAATACAGGATCATGTTTTCACGTCGTTCAGCTAGTTCAGTTGTTCAGCACTATACGAGTCCAGAGCCCACAACAAGGCCCTGATGGTTCGCATTCTTGTGATGATGCTTTTGCTTTTGACTTATATTTCAATGATATCAAAGAACGTATGAATTTGTCATGTGTGGTGCTTTTCGTACCATTGTACAGTTAAAGGGGCTAGATCATACTAAAGGAAACATTTTGAATGGAGTTGATTCAGAATACAGACCTTTCTGCCTCTTGTATAGCCCTGCTATTGGTCATGCTTATTCATACTTTATTAATGCCATATGTGGTTTTGACTTTAACCTGCCCCTTCAATTCTCCCCTATCACCAAATAGCTTGAGTAAATTCCAAGATACTGTAGACTCCCAATAAATAAACAAAAACGATCTGTTAACAATAATTCGGGCATTTTTGATGTGATAAACTGGCATTATTTTTTAATTACCACTGTTTAATGTGGATGCTCTTTGCAGTTATAATAATGTCGACCTAGTTCTAGCCATGGCATCTGCTCGTACTAACGCGTTATGTTTAAAATTATGGCCTTTCATTTTCAATTCTTTCCAAACAGTTGACACCACGCGTGCTGGTCATGGAGCACTCAACGTCGTGATCATGGCCGGAGGTAGGGAGGTTCGCAACACTATTCGTGAGGCTGGTCCTGGAGTCTTCAAGGTCTCCTACACACCAAAGTCAGATCTACCTCACAAGATCGATGTATACTACAATGGCCACCAAGCACCAGGTTACACACCATTCAGTACTGTTTATAACTGAAGATTTAGTGCTTTAAAAAAAAAATTGACATAGACCTAATGCCACGCTTCTGTGGAAGTCTAAGGGTTCTGTTTCCGAATGTAGTAATCAGGTCAGGACAATGGACTCAAGTAGGTTATATAATCAAGTGCGAAAGATTGGACTGCTAACATCTCCATGCAGCTTGTTCTGTAAGGCATTTTGTCACTGCTTTTGACAATAAGATGTTTTACTTGATACACTATGTGTAAGTGATTTTCGGTAGTTATTTCCTGCTTAATATATAGTAGTGGGTTAAAAATGTTTACATGATAGGGGATAGAAATCAGCATGTAGCATTTCGACGGCAGCGAAATGCTAGAGGCCCATGTACTGTGCGCTGTCAGTGTACATCAAAGAACCCCAGGTGATCAAAATTATCTGAAACCCTCCACTATGGTGTCTCTCATAGTCTGAGTAGCTTTGGTACGTTAGACCCCATAAACCAACCACATAAACCAACCATAAATCGGCATGTAATAGTAGTAGATGAGAAGCACAAGCTTGCGTTATTACAGCTGATCAAGACCGAAAGGTTGGCCTTGGCATGACCTGTAATGCAGAGAATGAATCTCCAATAATACATCTGCAGATCATTTTAGGAAACAGAGATGATATTAGCAAAAGGAGAATGCATCTAACGCTACAAGAAAATCAGCTAAGGCAATGAGGTAGGAAAATTTGCAGGTTGAAAACAGTTAGATCAGGGCAGGGGAAAGTCACAAAAGATGTCAATGTGTGTCCATGCACATAAATGACATGGCTGTGTTGTAAAGTCCGATCTTAACGTAAAGGCCCTTGAGTTATTATTTGTTCCTTCAGACATGCTACTTTTAATGTAAATTGAGACTTGATGCATGAACGTATTAACACCTTTGTCAACTTTCTACGCAGGCTGCCCCCAGATTGTGGAGGTAAGAGACCCTGGCCACGCTATCATCGCTCATGGAGCTGGCCTCAAGGCTTGTGAACTGGGAAAGACCTCTAGCTTCATCATCGAAACTGGAGGCTACGGAGATGCGAAAGACTTCGATATTCTAGTATCTGGTTGGTATACACTTTTCTCGTAAAGGTCATTCGTTTTTGTAATTAGTACCAATTGCAAGAAGTTAATCTCATGCTTATCTAGGAAAGTTGACTCAAAACTTGTTGAAGTTCTATTGAAGAGCCCATTATTTGTATCAGAATTTCTCATGCAGACATTTGCTTGGCATCCAAGTCACAGAAAGAGGAGAATAATGTTCTTCTCCCAGCAAAAACAATAAATTTGTTGAAGAAACACAGCATAAAATTAGTACAGGTGCTTTTATAATAGCGTAGCTACAATGTTGTAGCTGTTTCTTTAAACCTGGCTTGCCTTTAACTGCCTATGATGTTGAGGTGCAAGTCGTAGATGTCTATTTCTACATTTTTCAGTACGAGCTGCACATTCCTTTTCTCAAGAGTGTTTGGTGGGTCAAGCAATCCAAGCTCGATTGCTATCTGTACCATTTCATTGTTATTCTTGGTGAGCTCACAGGCATATGTTTTTTATATTTTTCAGCTCCAAATGGCTCACCCCTTCCAGTCAAGTGCTACCAACAAAAGGATGGTAGCCTTTTGGTGGAATGGAATGCAAACACAGCTGGTAATTTTTGTTCTCTCTTTTTTTGTTATACTCTGGCTCATTGCACTTTCTTTGTGCGCATGTAAAGTAATGCACTAGAGCTCAGTGAGCCAGCCAGACTGAAATTGTGGCTGCTCTCAGGCAACCAATGTTTTTACACATACTAAATAAGCTCACATTCAGAGCACATAACGTAACATCTGACATGATGCTCACTGTCCACGCAGGAAGCCACAAGGTCGAAGTGCTTTACGAAGGAAGGCCCATCCCTGGCTCACCGTTCCTTTGCCAGATCTTCGATGCAAGTCGAGTAATCCTCCAAAAAGTTCGCAGCACCACATTTGCTGTGAATGAAAAGATCTCATTTGCCTGTCAGTATTCACTTATTTTCTATATTTTTGCAAGTCTTACTTGTTTTTTCCTGTAAACACTGATATAGTTTTTTTTTTTTTAGAGTTATGAACAAAAGAGCTTTATAGACACTTATATTAACTTTTGTTAGCAGGAGTTAAATTGAACACTCTTTCGTTTCCAGGTTGCTTTTCTGTGAATTACCGTAATAAATAATGCGACAACAGTCTGCACTGGCACTCTACAACACAGTACTGCTGCGTTACAAAGGAAGTTATTGCTCTGTATAGTAAGCCCGCTGTTTCTTCATAAATGAATATATCCTGTATTCTGAAAAGCATGGGAGTTAACCTTGTTTGTGTTCGTTGGGATGACTATCATAGAAATGAAGACAACAAAAGCAAGAAAGTAGGACACATATGAATGCCGAGTTTTCACTGCTTATGTGCGTTCATATGTAGTAGTTGTCATGTGCAAAATTAACATAGATGTCAACACACCGTGTCCATAAGTTCCTATCATGTCAAAACATGACTTTGAAGTCAGTACATTTGTGTTTGTTTCTTATGATTTTGTTGGCAAATTGTGCTGTCTTATGCATATGACATGCAACAATCACACACAGCAGCAGCATTTACTTTACTCGCTCTTATGCCTGAGCAAATGCTCATCGCCATCTGTGCTTTCTCTCTGTGGCAGTGAATCGTCGGGATGCTGGTTATTCTGAGCTTGACGTCACCGTAACCAGCCCCTTGGGCCGCCACCTACCCATAGAGGTGAAGGGAACGGCTGACGGGGACGGTGAGCTGATTGAGTTCACCCCGACTGTTCCTGGGAAGTACCGCATCGCCATTACCTATGGTGGCATTGAAGTACCAGGTGAGCACCAACAACTTGGCAGGAAAGCTACTCTAGTGGCATCGTTTCCACTCAACTATCTTTGACACCTCTACTGGGCATCGTCTGTCCATGTGTGTTTCAGTGTAGAAAGCGTGCTTCATATTCAAACCCATTCTCGGCACTAATGGTAGTGACAAGGCAGCGATGCATGATGCACTAAATTGGTCTTTTGTTTGCTGTGCCTTGCGTGATGTACATAGTTCACTATCTGACTGTGAACATATACATGTACAAACCCCACCATATTAAACACAGACTCATGAGATGTGCCTCTGACACCCTTGTTTACAAGCTATAGGCATAAGTCTGTCATGGGCAATGTAGGCTAGTGTATTACTTGAGATAGGAAGTTAAACTACTGCACTGCAAAAGAGGAACCATCATTACTTGGTGTTCCCATAGTTCTATCCCTCCCAAGGACTGGTTGGCTAAGTCCAACGCCGCATTGCTTTGACTGATATCATGAATGTTTACAGAACTGTGTCAATGCCACAGTGTATACTAGAAGAAAGCACGCCATCACATTCCATTGTAATTAGGGGTGTGCGAATATTCGAAATTTCGAATATTTTTCGAATAGTGTTTGCTATTCGATTGGATTCACACTGGAATTTTACTATTCGAACTATTCGAACTTCCCAAAAACGAATACAGTCAACGCCCAATTAAAAGTGACCCCTTCAGATTTTTAATATGCTTCACCACATTACACTCTTGTATTGCGGCAAAGCTGCCTTTCAAGCTCCGTTACGGTCGAACTTTGCCAAAAGACAACGTCCGATAGGAAGTTGTCTCTAAATTTTTAGTTTGCTTCACCTCATCACACTTCGGTATTGCGGCAAAGCTGCCTTTCAAGCTCCGTTACGGTCGAACTTTGCCAAAGACAACGTCCGATTGGAAGTGGTCCCTAGATTTTCAGTATGCTTCACCTCATCACACCCTGGTATTGCGGCAAAGCTGCCTTTCGAGCTCTGCTACGGTCGCAAATGTATTAACTCAAGGAAACGCTGGTTCCAACATGGAGTTGAAAGATGTGGCAGAGGTGGGGCCTCAATTAATGCTGTTTTGGACCTGAAATTTGGGCAGGAAGTCCAAAAAAATCGGAAGCCGAAGCTTTTTAGCATCCAAAATTTCAGATGTTCTTATATATCGACGTCTACGAGGCAGATTTGGAACTCTGGACTTAAAAGGAGCACACCCTTGTCCGCCACATCAGTTGGGTTTCCACAGAAGTTGAAAGAGGAGGAGAGGCTGAGGAAATGGCATCTTTGCCTGTCACGTGTAAAGTGTTGTCGGCAACGCTTTGGTTGCACCAAATCACGTACATAAGTACAATTCAGCCTCTACATTGCCTCATCCTTGATCAGACAACTATGAAACACCACCCCGTCAGTGCTTCATCAACCTAGCGAAAAGAAACACTTTCATGTGGCTATCTCATTGGAATATGCTTAGGAATCCTCTAACATTTTTTCTGCAATTTCGCTTCAAAGTATTAGAAAAATATTCTAGAAATATTCTAGAAATATTCGAAAAATATTCGATTCGATTCGCACTCACACTTCAATATTCGAATTCACTTCGCACCCAAAATTTTGCTATTCGCACAGCTCTAATTGTAATCCATGAAAATTTGTTAACTTTTAGACAGCATGAATTTCTTGATAATTGAAGTGCATTAATCGATTGATGCCTCTTTATTCTGCAGGGAGCCCAATAACATTCATTGCACAAGATGGGGGAACACCGAAGGTGACTGGGAGCGGCTTGACGGTTGCCCAGAGTGGTGTCATGGCCTCCTTCAAGATTGATGCCCGTGGCATATGGGGACGACCTGATGTTAGGATCGATGGTCAGTTTCCTACTACCTGTCTCTAACATAGGAAGCCTATCCTGATATCCTCTAACTGCGAGCTCTTGCTACATTGGTGTTTATTAATACTTTGAGGTATTTCCTGTCATGTGAGAGAAACAAAATTTTAATTGGACAACACTGTGTGGAAAATGTGGTTACACGAACTTTTTATGTTGTCATTTCAATATGATCCAGTGTTTCTCAGGCTGCAATTGAGTGCATCATACTATGTAACAATGTACATTACATAAAAAAACTGATAAAAATGCAATCTTTTTAGGGCTGTTTTTAATGTAAGAACAAGCCCAGGTCAATATGCTATTGTAAATGATAGAATTTTCTCAAGCAGAACTTGATAATGAGCAAAAGTTTGAATACCTCAGCAGGAGTAAAAAAGAAAGAAAGTTTCTTTGTGTGCCGCATTTGTCAAATATGTGTGCTTGTATTGTATGTACGTACCAATTTTTTAGGTTGCATAATACGTATAAGCACCAAAATAAAAGCGATCTTGTGGTATAACTAACTAATTCTGCATAATACAGTAGAACCTCGTTGATACGTTCCCGCTTACTACGATTTCCCGGCTCCTACGCTCGAAATCGCGAAAATTAAAAATAACCCAATACAGCTGTGTGTAATACGTTCTGGTTAATACGTTCCCGGAAAATACGATTGTTCGGCAGCAACGTTCAGCACTGCGGAAAACTGCCGTCGTATGATACGTTTGTACTCAGAAACTCCCATTCAGGCGCGCAAAAGGGGCCCTCTCGTGTACTTGTGAAGCGACAAGTGGCAGACGGCCGCCGCGCGGCGACGGCAGCTTCTCCGCAGTGCCTTTCCCCCTCCGCGCTTTCTCTGCTTTGCACAACTGTCCCCTCCGCGTCTCTTCCGAATTGCTCGATCGTCCCCTCCGTGTCTTCTCCAAATTGCTCGATCGCCGCTCTGTCAACCACACACCGGAAGGCAGGCGGCGACGCTGGCCGTCAAAATCTTCAAACGGCTTGCCGCGGAAACGCACATGCCGCCGCCGCATCGCCACCGCTGCACAACACGCCGCAACCTGTAACCATAGCAACGCCGCCATTGTGCCCAGTGAATATGGCCGATAATTTCCCCCACACTTTTCTCCCAGAGCGCATTCGTTTTTGGGTTGCTGCGCCCGGCGCAATTCCAGTCGGCGATTCTGCCTACCAGCGGGTCGTCAGAAGCTGCCAGAAAAGATTTGTTCTGGAAGATATCTGGAAAGTTTTTGGTTATCAGACGCCAAAACGAGATGATGCGTGCTCGCCGCCATCTTTTTGAGGACTCGACAGATCAAAGTGCGGGTGCTTGGGGACTTCACCTTCAGTTGCCATTATGCCGGGCGTTATCTTTTAAAGCCCGTTCCGCCGTGCGAGATGGTGCGATTACGAGCGGCGGCGAACATAGCTCGTGTCTGAAGTTAAGACAGAACGCAAACTGATCAGCGCGAGTATGCAACGTAGTATGCGATTGCCGCGAACAGCTGTCGCTTTCGGGGACGCTTATCACTTTCGCGAGATTTCGCATATCGCGTTGTACCACGATTGTTTCGTGCACTGCGAAGAGTTGAGCTTGTTAAGCCTTTAGCGGGGCGGATTTTTCTTCACGGACGGGGCAAGTCACGCGTGATCTTGCGAACGTACGTTAGCGTATCCCAAATGCGTATGCTCGAGAATATCACTTCTGCTTTTCGGTGAACCTAGCCCCATATTTCCAAGCGGCAATGCAGTAGGACCGACGCTCATGCGGCGCAAACTTTCGTCTGCTGACATGGCGGTAGCGTTTCTTTACGCTTACGCTGGTTGTCACAGAATTCGATTTTGCAATATTCGGGTTGTCTCGGGATTTCAATACACGTGACCACGACGTTATTTTCGGTCCGGAACTAGCTGGCTGACCTCTGGCTGCCAGCGAGATGCCAGGAGTTCGAAAATCGAAGAGTCCCTCCATGTTTCTTGAGAAATAAATGTTTTTTCCCTTGCACCTCAATATGGCCTTGTCAGCCTCAATTTTTACTGGATTCGGATCGTACGTTTTCCCGGATCATACGTTTATTTTCCGCGTTCTTTTCGGAAACGTATCAACGAGGTTCTACTGTATAGTGGTATGATACAATGCTAAGCAGATACAGATCTCGCTTGTAGTTCAAGATAGCACAAGATAGCACTCTGCTGATTCCATATTTAAACTGTGCACTGTATATTTAGAATATCGTGTTTTCTGTTTTCAAAGGAAACTGTTGCTCACAGTAACTGCCTCTTGCATACATCTAAACCTTTATTGACATATATTATTGTGACTCGAGTATTCAAGCATGCAAATTTCCACTGAAGGTGTACTCATGTTATCTACTGTAGTGATTACACTCCTATGCTATTATGAGTAGTAGACAGCACTACACTGGACAGCACCAACTGCAGGTGGCTGGTAGTTTATCTATGAGGGCATTGGTTATATTAAATAACTTACTTTGTCATCTGACAAACATACTTCCCTTATTCAGGGCCTGACTCGGAGCCAGAGCTGACTATTGAAGAAGAAGAAGAGGGCATCTATGTGGTGTCCTACCTGCCTATTGAGATCGGAGTGTTCGATGTTCACATTCGCTGGAACGGCAAGGATATACCTGGTAAGCGGAACTGCATTCGTGTCTTTATCCTTTTATTTTTCAGGATAACTCGTAATGTTACTGCGCTGAGCTTAGCGTAATAGGAAAGAGGAATAAAGATAAAAATATGGAAACATTTTGAAGTATCCAGTGCAGTGCTCTGGATGTAAAAGCTCCACATAGCTGTCACATCAAAGCAAAGCCATCAGACGCATTTGAAAATGAGTGCCTATGTATATATTTCATTGATGCTTTTGTAAAGTGAAAGAATAATTCGCAGAGGATCAAAGCAGGGCTGTATGAGTAGCAATCTTTTAGGTCAAATCAGCTGGCAATGGAACTGCACCAAAAGTGAATGTAATAGAATATTGATAGCTTTTGAAATAAAAGTAGCTGTTCAACTTTTGCTGTAAAATAATGATCCCATCTTATCAAATTGGCAATGTTAGCAAGTTGCTGGTTGCTGTCATAACATGCACACACAAAGAGCTGTTTCCTAAAAGTCTAAATGGAGCATTCCAGACAAATGTGCACTTTTTTTTTGCATTCCCAGGGCTCTTAGGGGAAGAGTGCAAGTGATCATGATTTAGTACGAAATTTCTGGCTTCTTAAGTCATGCGATAAAACAATTCAGTATGTAACTTCCTGTGTTCTCGGTCTGCTGGGTCAGAATTTATCTCAGCTTTGCTCCAGTTTTACGTGTGATCATGCACACTTCAAGATTTTTATATTCAACTACTATGGAAAGATTTTGTACTTACAAATACAGAATATTTGATTGCAAGATGGAATCAAGTAAAATTGTTTTTGATTCGTCATTCAAGATAACCGAATATTTGCGCAACCCTAGTCCGAAGAACTCTATATGCTGTCCTTTGTCCCACTTCCAGGAAGCCCATTCCATCCGAAAGTAGCCGATCCGCAAAAAGTGCGAGCCATTGGTGGCTGGGACAGCCTCATGGATGATGAAGGCCGCATCCCGCTCACTGTAGGACAGGAGAAGAAGATATCCGTGGATGTCGGCGATGCTGGGCCAGGTTAGTGTTATTGTGTTATTGCAGTAAGAGACCTTTATGGGGAACACACAGAGCAATGTGAGGAAACGAATGGACAGAAAAAGACTGTCACTTGTAATTAAGTTTGTCCGGTGCACTCACTTAACCTCTTCAAGGCATGTACTGTTGTGCAAACATATTTGTGCACCAAGTAAGAATGAAATGAAATGAAATTGCCAGAATGCGGGCTGATGCCAACATAAAATTTAAAAAAAAAATGATGGTCATAGATGTGCAGGGCCACCGGTGCATAATTGATACGGTCAGCTCGTTTGTTTTTTATGTAGTTTGTTAACCTACAGCCCAACACATCTTATCATTGCTTTGTGTCTTTTATACCGTAAAAGAGTTATCGTGGCTCTAATTATACTGACACAAGACCCTGAATGAATATTGCATTTGCTGATGGTTTATAGAGACAGTAGCCTTCTTGATCTACTACAATCTACCTGGTGTTCACCTGGTGTTAACCTACTTGGTGCTGACTTGCAGTATTCCTTACATCAAAGAAATAACGTTAGCATCAGTGAGCAAAGTAATCTAGGGCTGTGGCTACCTTTGCTATGCCAGAGAAATACACACACAAATGCATTGATGACGTCGTAAACGTTACAGCAAAGTGTTATTATTATACTTAAAATCGGTGAATTCTGCATTAGATTTTGCTTATAAGTGGTTTTCATCCTATCTGACTTCTTATTTTTTCTTTCAGGCAAGCTGAAGGTGGAAGTGCGTGGTCCTGAAGATGTTGTGGAAACGCACTTGGAGCAAACCAGTAGCCACCGATACCGAATCACTTTCACACCTGATGAAGAAGGTAATGCACTTGGCTAGAATAATGCAAAAGGTTGGGGTTTAAAAACAAAAACTGAGCTCCAGAGTTCACCGCCCAACGCTCCTAACCATTAAAGCATTGCTTTGTTTTGTCAGTCAACAGTCATAAGCAGGTGAATTAGCCGTCACGATTGCCTTACCTGTAGAGGGAGATCTGGCCCAAAAAATTTCGTAAAAAAAAAACTTGATCCATATTTGCGTCTCAAATATGAATAAATTGCATGATTTCAAATGGCTGTGAGTGTTATAAAATTTGTTTGGCAAAGAAACTACTTGGAGAGAACAAGGTTTCTCTGACTGAGGAGGAGTTAAAAAGTCTTTATGGCTTTTAAATATTAAGTCCTGAATCTGCACGAATTAGCATATTACACAACTCCAGTGGGGCAGATTAGTATCTAGGGAAGTAGGTGAAGCTGCCCGGTAATGCTAATTGCAGTAGCATTGGCAGAATGCGCTGCATGAAAGTGAAATTGCAAATACTCTTACATGCATAAAAAGTGTGCTGCTTACAACACAGGGATGTGGCCTATGTGTAATAAAATTATGTTAACATTCTTTTTTAATTTTTGTCCGAAATATATTGAACGTTCTGACTTCAAGAAAACTAAAAATGCAAATAAGTATGATTGCACATTATACTGAAGTACTCATGCAGCATATGCTGTTATTGTTATAGAGCTAAATTGTCTGCCGGGAAACTCGCACCTCACATGTTGCACTTTGGTTTCTAAATATTTTGCAGGGGACCACTTTATTTATGTGTACTACAACGACGTACCGCACCCTAACTCGCCATTCTTGGCACATGCCGAGCCACTGCCACCTGTCCTAGACCATACCCGGGTGGTGCTGCGTGGGCATGGTCTGACGGGTGCCAAGGTTGGCATGGAGGCTGAATTCGTCATCGATGGCTCTGATGCTGGGCCAGGTATGGAGAATTGTGCACTTTTAATGCGATAGCATTAAAGGAACACTGAAGAGAAAAATGATTATTTGCGTATTAGTAAATTACAATTTCACAATACCAAAAACACCACTCTTACCGCAAGAAGTCGCTTGGTAAGCAAGAAAACACACGAAAAGAAGATGCAGGTAACGACACCACCTTAAAATTTCCGCACCAAATGCCATGAGGTCATAGATTTTGACGGCATCTACCAGGTCATCCGTAGTTCCTAATCAGTAAAAATTAAGTAGATTGTCCTCAGAGGAGGCCGTAGAATTAACATACCAAGTTTCAAGATATTTCATTGAGCCAATGTCACCAAAATACAAAATATACACTTTGAAATATGACATCACATGCGAAGATTTTGGCACGAAATTTAAAAATGAAACTATGACCTTAATTTTCTCCTCTATTAATAAATCTGTGATGGTGCAACTATTGTCATTACAGTTTTCAGAGTACAATTTACCAATCTAAACCAATTCATTGTTTCACTTTAGTGTCCCTTCAAGTGCAAGGTTACTGGAACTATAGACTAACGTAGTGCAATTTCTTTCTATTCGCTCCGTAGGTTGTCCTGAGGTGAGCCTGAATGGTGTTAAGACCGACATTCCGGTGCAGTTGGTACCGCTTGGCAACAACACATACAAGGCCCTCTATACACCTTCAACCCCAGGTATGTTCTTCAGGCTTCTCATTTAAGGAGTGCATGATTGTTGGTGTAGCATGCAATACTGCTAAATGAGCTTGTCTTCAGAACACCTTGTTAAATCTAGAGAGGCTTAGCACATACTACTATTAAGTTTGTCTTCAGTGTCTGGAGGCAGCTCAGGTACAATACGAGGAGGCAAAGTTGATTTCCCTTTTTCATGAAGCAGCAGCACCATGTATGTCTCAGAGATCAGTGTACTTCAGTCAGTGTACTTCAGAGCCTGGCTTACTTTTCCTATTAACTATGTGTCCAATAAGACAAAGATGCCAGTTTGCATAAGTTTATTGGTTACCTCAGAAGCAGCTGCATTGTGCACATGCGGAGCAGCATAGTCTTGAATGCCTTTTTATTTTTTTTGTATTCAAACTACCAACTATTAACCCATGGCAGTGCAAATGCACAAACTACTAAATATAACTACAAGTGTAGAAGTGGCAAAATGTGGTTGGATGAAAATTTCTGTCCATATAGTGCGTGTACAGAGAGATCCACTGTTAAGCTCATGAGTGTAGAACATGTCCAGAACTTTTTCTCTTGGCAAACTACTACTGCCTGGCTTCACAGCAGGTTTGTAGCACTTGCATAATTTTTTTTATGTAGATGTATTAACAAGTCTTTCATTCAGAAGAGAATTAAGGACTAGTGTAAACTTGACACCTAAGCTTCATTCGAAGCATGAGGAACTGGGATAAAAAAGAAAAAAAAGTTGTTCTGTTATCGTTGCATTATCTATGTACTTCAAAACCATGTGCCGTCGTGTCTTGATGCTGTACTAGCCGTCTAGTGTGCATAATGTATGCAATGCTGCCTCCTGAATGGGCATTTGCAGGTGCCTACCTCCTCAATGTCATGTGGTCAGAGCGCCAGGTGAAAGGCTGTCCGCTCAAGGTGATGGTGGCAGCCAGCTGCGATGCAAGTCGCGTGCTCTGCTCTGGTGATGGCCTTCGGGGAGGAACAGTGGGCAAGGAAATCAAGGCCTTCATTGACACTCGCAAGGGAGGGCCAGGTACAAGCAAACCTGCTTGTTGTTATAATTTGCAGCTTGTAATGTGGTAGCTGTTAATGATTCCTTTAGCTCTTAGTGTGCCCATACGTCAACTTGCTGGCTGCATCGTGATATCAGCTACATTACACAGCCTCCACTGTTGCTACTTTATGTAGCCGTGTGGGAAGTTG
>NC_051178.1:186853887-187010152 GCF_013339695.2 Rhipicephalus sanguineus
ATTATGTTAATGATAATGAAAAGTAGAAAACACTATACAGTTACACGCTTATTGCTTGCCACAACTTTTAGCAGCACAGGCCAGGCAAGTTGATGGATGCTTTTGCACTTCTGGTCACCTAAATGACCATCATCACCAGGAGAAGCTTAGTGCACCTTGTTATTGCCAAATGGAAGTGCTGTTGTGCCTGCAAAGTGTGCTTGATTTATGGCACGTCACTTTCCAGAAGCATGCACTGATTTTACGAATGCGCACGGGTTATACTTCTTTGATCAGTGCCCTTGTCTTTATTCCCCCACCTCCTCGCGTGTTTACTACCGCTCCAAGAAGACTGGTCCAGTTTGGTTGAAATGCTCTTGCTACCGCTAAAGAGCCAAAAAACAGGAAACCCAGTGTTCGTAGAAATATGTTGTTGTGGATGAGCTCGCAGCATTTATAAATATTGGCTTAGGTCTACGAAGGCTTAAGAAAAATGTTGATAAAGAAAAAGGAACAAAACTTTGCTTTCAACTTCTGTAGGGCATTGTAACTTATGTTTTGTTTTATGTAGTTTGTTTAGCACACTAAAAATTTAATACACCTTCTGTTCTGCTGTTTCAGTGACTGTTGACATTGCTTCACTTTTGAAAATAAAGTGGTTTTTCTAGAGAACAACCTTCATGCATTGTTGATGTCACCACCACACAAACACAACAGACTGTTCGTTATCGGCCCTCAATGTGACAAGCATAGCTTTGGGTATAGTTACAAGGGACTAAATGGGGCGGTGTCATTGCTGTAATTGATTATGGGCGTATTTTTGACCAGAAAGGTAAGCCCATATACCTTTGGAAATCTTGTAGTATTTCTGATTTCTGAATGTTTCATCCAATTTAAATAAATCTGATTGTGGGTGTGTTTTTGACCAAAAAGATAAGCCTTTGGAAATATGCATATATAGCTTGTGGTAGCACTTCTACAATATGTGAGAGAGACAGAATACTGCAGGGTCTAACCCATGAAAATGCAAAACCTCTATAAAATGTTTTATAGAGGTTTCGTGTTTCGTTGGAAGAAGCAATGATCAAGTCTTCGTGCCAACTCATTTATTTTTCACTTTGAGGGGTAACAGCTTTCACACATGCAATGGAGTACTAACAAAAGAAACACCTGTCATCGGCAATGATGATGATGACAACTGCACCTACATAGACGCTTGCACACATAATTGAGATAACCATGACACAAAAAAGGGGGGCTACGCTACACACAGTGGATCGTATACCACAGCAATGTTGGTATTTGACACTGGAGGGATATTCAGGGGTAAACTTGTGCGTCTTTTCAAAACCGGGTGTAAAAATGGGGCACTACTTGAGCCAGAGCTTCCTGTGTGTTGGGGACCACTGGAACAACGTTCTGAATGACACGAAAAAGCCGCACCTTGAAATGGTGAGTGACACAGGATTTTTGGACAACACTCTTCACGAGCTCGCCAACTGAAGGTTAAAAAAATTCAGTTCAAGGATCACATAAATCTGCAGTGGCCCCACTGCCAATCACAACAACGAAATGCTGGCAATGTTAAAAAAACAATTCGCAGACAAGTCTAACAAAATGGCAAAAGTGCAAATAAACAATGAATGAAACAGACATTTACCACAACATGTGACACATTATTCATAAAACGTGTTGAGTAAACTAATACGCAAAATTCAATTCGCAAACAAAATACAAGTCGTGGGCACAAACAGTGTTGACAAAAGCAGAACTGATGCTCAGTGCACCTTGTGCCCAAGGGCAGTGATACAAAAAGAAAAAAGGGTCATGGTTAGCACCAGTGAAATCAGAATGCCACCATGAGAAAGCACTGTAAAGAAGAATAATATAAAGCATGTAACAGCTTTCACTGGAGATGGTCCCATACATGCACTTCAACAAGATTCTGGAAACACCATTCATTGTCCCTTTGCAACATACTGCACACATGCTGCCATGTCACTTGTTAGCAGCAGCAATAACACGAGCAGGTTAATTCCCTTTAATGGATTATACTTGTGTATAGTCGCTGCTTTTTTTTTAAGGCGGTAGCCTCTAACATTAATGACAAGCTTAAATGTAAAGACCGATTGAATTTCAATGTAATTAGCAACCCGTAATAGAATCAGAGTTAATCGGTTCATCCATGCAAAATTAAACGGGCTGTTCCATTGGTTTGTCGGTCTTCTAAGAGAACACTACGATGAAATGTATAGCATGGATTCACCTACTACCTATCAGACCAACTGGGTCTTGCCATGCCCTTGTGCTGCACTAACAACATGGCAGCATATGGTGACTTCACATTACGGTCTCTGGTAGGTCTGCTGGCACCAGCAGATAAATGGTGTCGCAGTACACAATAGGGCTTCCAAAACAGGATGCCCTGGAAGAAAAACACCTTGTGCGTTCTATTGCATCAACTGCTGTTCTTGAGCAGTATGGGCCACAGCTCTGTAGAGCCATCTTGTGGCACTTTGAACAAATGAAGGACAAGAGAAGGACAGCCACATCCTCGTCGGCAAAGAAAAACGGACAGAGAGGGAAAAGATTGAGCAGCCCCTGAGCCCAGTCGTACCTTGTTGAGTGTGCTGCCTTCAGCGGTGCTGCAGTGCAACACTGAAAGGATGCGGCAGTGTGTGCCACTGAGTGCAGCTGATATTTAGGCCAATTTCGATGCAGCAGGTAACAGGCAGGACAGGAGGGTGTGGCTGACAGACCGATGGGCACAGAATGCTACAGGCACGGTCTTTTACTTCTTAAGTGACAAACAATTTTGCATCAACTGCATCAGCTTTCGAAACAGCACATCTTTCTTAAACACGGCTAACGGCGAGTACAGCCTCAACCATAGTCTGCATACAGTGCTCGAATGATACACTACAAGTTGCAGTGGTGACAGTTACTGCCACCTGCACGGCCTTGATAGAGCTGTCGATAATACATAATAAAGGAGGAATGTTTTTTGAGTACACGATCCAGAAAACGTGACAGAGAATGATTGTTTGACAAGACGGTGTCTTGTTCTGCCTACACTTGTTCCTTGTTCCATCTTCTGAGTGGTGAACTTTATTAAGAACACTCCCATGCCCAACAGTTTGTGCTCGCAAAACCAATAAACAGCACTAAACAAAGGGCTGTTTCAAGCTCGCAGTTATTCATGATCTCCTACACTCCAATCAGCACATTGTTAGGGGAGTGCAGGAGAGTCTGTAGCCACACCTCGCCAGCCCTCTGGTCCAATTTGTTATCAATTCGCATTGGAAGATCAAGCCATCTAATTTTCCAGAAGCGACAGTAGCAATCACTGAAGCAAAAGTGGCTACGGTGTGTGCCACATGTGCGCACTCGCCAAAATGGTATGCGAGCACCGCACAGCAACAGCCAACAAGATAAGAATGCGCCATTTTATTTATCGACAGCCAGTGCACACAGAAATATAAGGAACGCGGCCAGTGCCAAGACCATGAGAGATCACACGCAGTGACTACTTTCACGCGTACTTTGCCGTTTCTCGACAGACAAACGCCACACCACCAGCACATATCCCTATCAAGGACGACCTCACACGGTAACCACGACAAATCTCGCAACCACTTTCCTTTGCTTTCCACGAGAGATCAGTCGATAATTTTTTTTTCTGACTCACTCTCAACACATGCAAACGATACAACCTCTCTGCGAACACGTGCATCCATGCATTATGGCCATCTGCAGCTTTCGTTTACAGTAGGCTCAGGAAGATGCGACAGCATGGACTAGCTTCACACCCAGGACAACTGCCACGATATGGTGAAATAAGGTAGTACTTCAGTGGGACTCTGAAGTAGATGCAGAGCAATACCACCAAGCTCAGTACAGGGTGCCAGCTTTGGGGATCATTCACATTGCCTACTCACAGAGGTCAGGTGACCAAGTCGTTCGAAACTCGTTCCTTTGTTGAAAGGCAACTGATAATGGTCTGTTACACTACTATTGGTTGCTTTGGTTGAAAAGCAAGTGATATTGGTCTGTCACACGACTGCTGTTTCCAACAGCAACAGCACAGAAGCAGGACGTCTGCTTATGCCGATGCCCATTTTACATGCTGATGGCAGTGCAAGTAAAAGTGAACAGTGTTAATTATGAGACAGTTAGGTGTGACATTGAGAAAGTCACACTTGCCGACATGAACATAATTTGCCATGATCCCCCTCGGCTCACCAGTTGCAGTCAGACCTCTGTCAATCGCAGGTGTGAATGCACCCTTATAGTGATGGTCGTAAAAGCTGCTTATGACAGGATCCTGTCAGTGATTGGAGCGAAAGCACTTAAGTATGCTATTGGTCATGCCCGCAAAAAACAAAGAGAAATTGTGGAGCTGTCTCTAACAGCTATGGCAGTTTTAAGACAAACACTCGTATAAAAAAATAATTCATACTTAACAGTGGTGCACTGATGTACAGATAACTAAATGTCCCCAAGGTGTTAAGTGTATCAAGGAAATCGTACTCACAGAGATAGTCTCACAGGTGAGTCTACAGCGTGCTATAGTTACTAGAAGAATGTGTATGCTGTTACAGTGTTGTGCTTCTGGCTAGAGCCTCTGTTACAGGCTACTGCAGAGTACATTGATAAACAAAGTTGTGCAAAGAAATGGGTCATGTTAATCAAATCATTCTACCATTTCAGTTAATCTTGACCTAATGTAACCACTATTATGGTTGCTATAATATTAGAAGAGAAAAAAAAAAGAGAGAACACTTTGGGTACCGCAACCGGATCACATTCTTGAAATTTGGGCTAAGCTGTAGCACACAGATAACTTATGAGATGATGCGCTGCTATTTCTTGAGTCAAGAGATAAGTGCACACATCTTTACTGAATCGAAATTTAATCAAATGCATACAAGGGAGCAGCATTAATATTGATAATATTACAGTTTCACCTAATGTTTTAACATGGTGCAGTGGTACCTTCTCGTTGATTGGGCAGTTCCAAACAGCTGTTATGAATATTTTTTTTCAGTTTTATGCATCAAAGCAACTCGACTTTGATAGCACATTCGGCAACTATGACTGTCAGAATGTCTATCACTCGACATAGTAAAGTGCAGTGGCAATGAAATCAGTTGTCATGCGGAAGCAGCTCAATGTTTCAAGAAGTAGAGGAGTGCCTGAAGAGTTTACATACATGTGTGCAGATGCCATGCGCAGATGGACACACACACCCTTCACCAACCACTCGCTATGAAAATATGACCACGAGCAGGATACACCGAACATCAAGAAATGGCATGGTATCATTAAAATATTTCATATGAACCCTCCAGGGGTATAGTCAAACACTATTATTCGAATTCCAGCTCACTGTGGAGCCTCAAGGTGCCTCAAGACTGCGGCATACCCGTTTCGAGAAGCTATTTGCCACCTTTCTGTACTCAAGTGTCTGAGATCATACATCTGAAGAAGGCAGAAATATAAAACAAGAACAATAATAGCAAGTGCTGCGAGTAACAAGTGAAAGCTACTTGGACAAGCATTTGCAGCTCACAATATGCTGCCAGTAAACATTTCCTGGAAATATTTTAATGCAGAAGTTTTCTTTTCTCACCAAAGCAAAGGCAGTGCAGAAACCGTCCCACCTTTTTACATATTACAATAAACTCCCACTCGATTTCGTTTTTCAAACCTGGTAGGACCCCACAGCGGGTCAAAATTTTGAATCAGAGGAAGTACCCAACAAGCACGAGGCACCTTTCGGGACTCCTGAACATGGTAGACATAACAGGAAGATCCAGCTACACTGCATCAAACAAATGGTAGTGAACTACACAGACCTTCCCAAAGGGTCCTGGGCCTCAAGAATCATGTGAATTAATGGAGGGGAAAAAACCAATGCCGGCAGCAATTCATATGACCAGATTGTAGAGCTCTAACAGTAGATGTTAAAGGCCAATAACGTGGCCTGCCATGGCATGAGGTGCAACCTACCAAGTTCCTCACAATTTCCGATACGTAAAACCATGCAACTTCAGGGCAGTCTACATGCCAACTTTGGCTATTCTGACATCTCCAAATTCCTTCCTTGCCAATGCCTTCTTTGAATAGACTGCCTGCACCTCACATTCTCTTCTTGTAGCAAAGAATGTCAAGAAACCACGCATTTTGCTTCTCGCTTTCGTGACTTTTTGTACATTTCAGTGAGCGGTTGTAACAGTTGCAATAAAATGACCATGGGTTACTTTAAAAAACAAGCACAAGACAATGTGGAATCTATGGACATGGGATATTACACAAGGCTCATTTGTGGCACAGATATGGAAGGGGTCAATTATTCTGCAAACACAATGCTACAACACTTTCCCACTAGTGTCGTCATCTTACTACTCTTTATTGTCAGTGTACTTGAGTTTCTGACAAGTCACTCAGTGTTGTCTGCTATGTCGCGAAAGACTGTTGCCTTTGGTTTTTTTTCTCCTTCCTTAAATACACTATTCGTAAATGGATATTTTAAAGCAATTAAGTTAATTGTGTGATGTCTAAGAAAATGTGAATATTGATTTCACCCTTTCGATAGATGTGCTGTTCTTGTAAGAAAACAGCATCGCCACAAGATATAACAATGGTATTTGTAGTGGTCCATGACAGCATTAGTACAGTACCAGCCTCCATATACAATTTACAAACAGCCTGTGCGTATCATTCCTTAAAACATTCACTAATCATACAAAACGACTGTTACAAGGTTCCTGGGTGTTAATTCAGTCAGGTTATAAGTAATAATCAGTAGGAATACATTTCCGTGCCGATAAAATAGCCACTAACTGGTTTAATAATGAAGTCACAGCAGCTGTGTTCCTTTCCTAAAACAGTTGCGCTACGCCTGAGGTACTAACATTGTAAGAAAAGGAAAAAAAAACATTCCACAGCCCTTCTATCGCATGAAGCATGGCACGGGCTATACAAATAAATGAATGATCCATAACCATGTTTCATAAACGAAGCACTCGAGTTCAATTAGAACGAGAAAGTCCATTGTTTAAGCTATTCTACACCTAGACTGCATGAGCCAGTGAGATTCATAAAACCATAATTTTGACGCCTGGAGTAATCCCTGCTTACTTCACAGGACACTGATTTCTTCACAAGAAACTGCATGCTTGATTCTTCTGCTTCAGCGAAGCACAGACGAAGGAGCATACACTCTTTACAAACCATGAAAGCAGCCCATCCTCTCCCACTACAAATTGTTTCACTGGGGTTTGATCATGCAGTTTAAAAGTGAGATGTGTGTCCCACTAGTTTCACGTCCACAAATGCAGACAATGCTCCATTTAATGATGCAACTCAGTCGGTCCATCAACTTTCGAGGCCCAGCACAACTATAACAGCTGACAGCATGCACCTTCTCAAGTGCCGACAAGGACTAACTCAAACACAGGGCCAAACCTATACAATACAGCCATGCCAATGTTGGATTGTAAATAGACTGGGATGAATGAATGAACCCTGAGTGGAACAAATCCTGAGATGGGTGTCAATGGTCGCTTAATGTTTACTGACAAGACAGTATCACTTTCATTACAGGAAAAAAAAAGTATACAAGTAGCGAGTTCTGAAACAAAGCAAAAGTATTTGCCAGCAATCGCACAATGGCCAAGATAATGCCAAAAACATCTTCAGTCGGAGGGACGAGCTTACTGTCGACTGTGGTCCAGCCAGTGGTCAGTGGGTTCCCCAATGCATGACCGGGTCATGGGGACAGAAGGGTAGTGACAACGGGAGGAGTCACAAGTTTTCAGAAGCAGCTCAGATGAGGCTGTCGAGCTGTACCTGGATCTGCTCCAACTGCAACAATCAAGAAAATACATTTAGTAGGCATGATCAAGTTAAAAGGCACTTAGCAATCTAGATCCATTGGTTCTAGATACATTAACCCTATGCGGTCTGTTGTCGGCCCCCTCCCGGCAACGCAAAACGACCGCAGCTATCCGTGATCAGCACTGCTCGACAAGTGCTTTCGTGGTTGATTCATGTGCACGTCTTCTCACTGCATTATGCGCCACTCTAAATAAGTAAGTGAAGTTCTTTTACTTGAGGTTTGATTTCTTTAGTTTCAGACCGGAACAGACCTTTTGTGCTTGGTGTGGGTAAAGGTTTCGGACTACAAGGGGGTTAAACATATCAGAAGAACTGGGTAACAGTGCAAGGAGGGGACAAACAGACCGAGACAAACGAAGCTCAGTCTGTTTGTCCTGTCCTTGCGTCAATACCTGGTTCTTCTAGTATGCACCAACAAGCCCAAGTCAACACATTATTAAATACATATACTATAACACACATTCAGGCAACCGTGGCACTTCATGCCATGATTGCCTGATGGTTGAGTGATACATTTCATGGGACAATAAAGCGAAAAATAATTTGACTTGTATCATAATTAGACTGTCACTGTACGCTACCAAAAATGCCATCTTTTATGTAACAAAAGAGACTTAGTAAGCCCGAAATAGAGTGAAAACAAAACGCAAGCGGCAACGTTGCTATGAAATTCCCCACACCGGCTTGGCATGATGACTTCAGGAATTTGACAGCATCTACTTGGGCAGCAATGTAACAGGGTTCCAACAACATTGAAAATTTATGCCGGTGTTCCTATTAAATTGGGTGACATCAAGCAGTGAGAGATGCGCACCTGTGTGTAAAGGTTGAACAGCTGTCCATGTGAAAACTGCAGCAGCAAGTGGTCATGTGCAGCTCCAGTGGAGACGACAAGGTCCACCAGGGCCTGAAGCCTCTTGGACCGTGCTGCAGACTGCTGAGCTGTCCGCACTTGCACCTCCCAGTCCACATTTCGAAGCTGCACAATCATGCACGAATAGATGCATGTCACGTACACATATGATCCTCGCACACACATACATGTCACTTACAGAGTTAATAAAAGCAACTTAGTTGCATCTGTACAGATAAAAAAAGCATGATCACAAAAGAAAACTCAGAGCTTAAGAAAATGTTTACGAAATTGTAAGCTTGTAAACACGAACTGAAAGACGTTACAGTGTGCAGTGTAAACCTGCCCACAAATGCCTTTTCCAAGTCTAGCTTTCTCTAGGTTTTGTTTCTACTAAGTTTTTTCGGAGTTCTTTCTTAAGTATATTCACGTTCCAAAAGATTGTGGACAAGCAGACAACAAAGTTGGCAAAGCGTGTCCTATGTTTAAATATGGAAAATTAAAGCTCTAGGACATTGCACAATGTCCAGACTCGAAAAAAGTATCATGGATTCTAAGCACTTCTAAGTGGAGTGCAGTAGCACTCTTCTAGTACAGTTGCATGGAGGTGGCTGTGTTAAGCTTGTTAACCAGGCATTTTTCATTGACTGCTCGGAGGGACATGATCCATAATGAACTTGTAGTGCCAATCACAGTAGAGGGTTATTGAGGCATAGTTCAAGCACACATCTGGTGTCACACATTAGACCAGTTTGTGGAAATGGCAGAAAGCCTGCTCAGTGATGACAAAAAATTTTTTCAGCTCTCCAGTCTTTGGTGTTCAGAAGCGGTGCACCGACCTGTCTGGGAGCGAGGGAGCGCTGCTTCAACTGCTCAACAAGCTGCTTGGCATGGCTTGTCCATGACTGCACCATGCACTGAACCTGATATGGAACAAAAAATACGGTAGTATTAGGGTTGTATAATTGGTGATCGAGCACATAAAGGAAGAAAAACTAAGTTCTGGGGTTTTACGTGCCCAAACCACAATATGGCTATGAGGCATGCCATAGTGGCAGACTCCAGATACCATCTGAGCACCTGGGAACTTAATGCGCATCTTAGGTAAATCTAAGTAGCTACCATATATTGGCATTACTGCATTTTGACCCCCCCCCTCCCTGAAATGCGGGCATCATATCTGGGAGTCAAACTTGCAGCCTCAAGCTTAGTAGTGCAACGCCACAGATGTTAGGCTACTACAGTGAATAGGTGACCAAGTACCGAATTCCACACTGTGTAAGTGCTGCAACAATGTGACTCAATGGTCAATCTGGTGTACCGTGAGATACTGCATGCAATGTGACACTTCTTTAGAAAGTATGTCAGCATCAGAATGGCATTTCATGTGATGATGTCTTTCCACAACCTACTTTATTAACTTTATTTACACATTTTTTCCACCTTCCTACAGTTTTTTTAACTACTATAGTCGGCCATAACTTTAGAAGGCAGTGGCACTTCTACCTAAAAGACAGATGCCCGCAAGCCTGCACCAATGAGCGCACACACTAAACTGACATCATAAGCCAGACGGTCAGCGACCCTGCCGTCGGAGAACATCACCAAGTACATGAGCAGGTAGTACCACACTAGTCGCGGAGACAATCGGCTGCCGCCCTTTGGTCCTCTGGGCGAGGCTTGTCCAGCCTTCTTACGTTGAATCCAACGACAGTTAACTATACTACAAAATCACACAGAAGTGAACACGTGATAGAAAAATGAGAATGCAAGAGCAACGCACCTTGTTTTCTTCCATGCCCAGGTCAGTCAGCTGGGTCCGCAGTACCTGTGGCTTGGCCAAGTGGAATGCAGCCTGCACCATAGGTGGAAAACAAGAAACAAACAATGCAATCATGAAAAATAGTGGGCATAAGACGACAAGCTAGTTGCAAGACAGCTGCATCTGGAATGCAGGAATATTAATGATAGAAAAACCACTAACCTTTATTAGAAACTTACTCTTATATAACAGTAGAAAAAAAGGCCTTGTAAATCAGGGAAAATGCAAGAATGAAAGGCAGGTGGATATGCTACATTCGAATTCCTGAAGCAATTCACCATGAGTACTACCATGAATGTCATCGGTTCTGGCAGGTACCAATGCCATTCCCGAAACTTCTTTTATTAACAAAGACGAGCAACATTGTATAATAATGGAAGCGAAAATTAATCTTGCCAAGTTATGAAATATTTTACTGTGCCAAAAGGGCTCAAATACAAGAAAATACTTTGAGAAACATGACATCGCATGTACAGTCAACCACAAAAGTTTACGGACCACGCAAGCATGTGCCAAACTGCCTGTCCATGCCACCTAGCGGCGCGCCATCTACCGTCGACCTCAGCGCTGGGCCGGAAATGGGTTTTAATGTTATTCACTGGCCTTTCAATATTCTACTGCCGCGCAGCGCATTGTTAGTTCGCAGTTTTCTAGCAAAGCGCTTATCTGCATTATGACCGTCACACTTCTACTTTGATAGCACGATCAGGGCTATCACGGTGTGCCTTGACCGGCGTACCATTGGGTAGGTATCACTTTGTGAGAAAGATTGCGACTGATAACAGTTATGCGGATAGACCGCAGCTACCAAAGAGCGTGTCTAGTGAAAAAGTGAAAGGCGAAAAATATTTCTGCCCAGTCAGAAAACAGACAGGCCATCGATTAAGAGAGGGATGCATCTCGGGTGCTGTGCTGCTGCCACATGATTGCTGCTGTCACAATATGGTCACATGATTATAATGCCAAGTACAAAATTGCTAAAGCAGTTAAAAATAAATTAATGTAGCCTTGATGTAAATGGGAACACTCGGGCATACATAGAACGTAATTACAGCTTGTAAGAAGAACAAATCTTGACCAACATTTAGTTTCCGAGGCAAGCAATACACGTAATGCAACATGATGGCATTTCACTGTGGCCCTTTCTTTCTGTGGCAGAGACATGCTAACATGGCTGTGTGTCAGAATACCACAGCATGCGTGCCAGCAACAGTGAAGGTGGGAACATTTTATTAAGACTTAGATTTTGTGCCTTTGGGTAGCCCGATGGACCTTTTCATACTCCAAACCCCACACTCTGTTTGTGGTCTATAAACTTGTTGGGGTCCTTCTGTACACTCAGCGGCTTAAGTACGCAAACTTGCGGTACCCAAGACCTCTCCTGAGGCGGTGTACACAAAAAAATTGAGCACAACTATTATTTCGGTGATCGGCCGCGTTCATCGTCTCTGCTTTCGTAAATGCCTCAGCTGCGATCGATGATGGATACCTCCTATCTTTCTCTCTCTTTTTTTATATGAGAATAAGAGTGCGACAAAGGGGCGCTACAATGTTGATACGAATGCCATAAGATACCGCCAACTGCACTGCTGTTCTTCGATCTCTCTTCCTGTACATATCTCTGCTATATTAAAATGCTAATGTACATTAGGTAACAGCAATTAAGAAGTACGGTGGCAAACTCGGCAATCTTATTCGCCTGTAGTCCTGAATAGGCAAATGACCGCAAGTTTCTCTTCTCTAGTTTTGGCAGTTGTATGAAACAAGTATGAGCCAGGTTTTCACTGTGCCAGGCTTTTCATCAAGGGGAAGGGATTTTTTAAATTTTTATTTCAGAAAGTAAAAGTTACGTTTATGAAAATTCAGAATTATTTTTGTGATTTGTGGTGCGTGTGCCAAATTTCGGAACTCAGTGTTGAGAAAGAAAAAGAAGTCAGCTCCAAACCCCACTAAAGGGAAAAAGTAAAAAGGGGAGGAACCACCCACCTGTTCCAGGATGAAGGAAAGAGACTCCAGAAGAAGGGTAACCTCCTGTGCATCGCAGTTAAAAGCTCGTTGCAGTTTCTGTTCTTCCTCCTCAGTGAAGCTGCGTTCATCCTGAAACAAGTACATTCAAATGTGGCTTCTCTCGGCAATGTGTTCTTTTCTCTCATTATGACAACTTCAGAAATTTCTCACGATACTTTATACTTTCCATGAATGTCAGACCACCATCAGTACTGCGGCATGTTCCAGTTATCACAATGCAAAATGGTCCCAGTAAATATTTCACAAATTAAAAGAGCCAAAAGAATAAATTGTCTCGTTTGTACTATATGGAGACAAACAAGAAAAATTGCTATTTAGTTAGCAGATTTCTACAATACTATTACATCATGCATGGATGCAGGATACATTAGTTGTTTGAAAAAACAACAATAATTCCTCTTTACACAACTTGCAGTCAGAAAGCACTAGTTGACGCAAAAAGTGACGTGCTTTGGCAATAGTGTTAACCCACTGTAATGCCTCAACCGCGCTGTGGGTACGAGAGTAAATAAATAAATAAACAAATGAACTCACGTCTGCATGCATAAGTTACCATGCAGCAGACACAGCTTTGTACCTAAGCTGTTGCAATATCACCTTGTCTATTAGGCACGTCACATATCCCACTTGTGAGAGTACAAAACATAGCATTAATTCTGCACAACACTATTTCTGCTGCGCAATAACCCGTTATCGGCACCCACAAGGCAAGTTATCAAGGTTGAAAACGTGAAGCTGGTCCCCACAGGCAAGTGTAAATGCGCAACAGCCTTGCTTGACACAACAAGATATGCAGGCAAGTTTTCAAAGGCTTCGTTTCTTTGCAACCATGCAGAATGAACCTTTTGTAATAGTTAGCGAATGACCCTCTCGAAACATATCATTCTGGCCCCTCACAGTAACCAACCATGTGCTGCAAACAGAAATGGCCGGGGTAATACCAGAATCTGGCCAGAGTAGGCACCAAGGAGGTGCAATGAACTTTTATAAATATACCTTAAGCATCTGTCACAACTAATGTTACAGTTTTCTTTCAGCTGTAATGAATGATCATTAAGACCTGATTACATGCTCAGTAATTTTTAGTTGAGTATTTTAGTAGAGTGCTGTGCCCAATTAAGTGTAAAAAAGAGGACAAGGACGCAGGAACGCAATGACAACTACTTAAATGAGAGAGCACCAAGTTGACATCGAAACGTCATATCAATGTGAAATAAATGGCCCTCTTTATTGCTTTCTTGATCACTATGTTATGATGTCTTCAAAGCTGGACATACAGACCGTCTTAAAAATGACTGCCGACTGCACGAGCAAGCATGTTGTGCTGTGCTGATGTAACATTCAGTGAAGTTGAATTCATATCTTACACAGCATAACACACAGAAACTTACAGTCATTAACAACTGGTCAGCGAGTCCTCTATGTGCAATGTCTATGCACTGCACTGATATCCTGTTTTTCTGCACCAACTTTCAGATAAGGGTGAAATAACGAAGCATCTTGCAGAGTTCGCCTCTCAAATCTTGGCTGAGCAGTGTCCCTATGAAATGAGAAGTGAGGATGGGCGAAACAAAATGGGAAAAGAAATGAGGTAGGAGAAAACACGAAGAAGGCAGTTGCTGTTTTTTTTTCCCTCGTTCGTTGTTCACAATGCTCAGCACCAGAAGTATTTGAAGTGTGATTTCAGCTAGCATTGTTCAGAAACTCCACTAGGTTGTTTAGTACATGACTAAGCCTGACTGCAAAATTTCATGCAAGCACGCAGTGATGCAAGGTGCCCCGAGGTATGTTCAGAAATGTTGTGTAAGCTTACCTTGCAGGGAAGCTTCTGTAAAATTCTTGCAAGCAGTGCACTGAACTTAGTATCATCCAGCTGGTTTATGAGCTTCACCGCCTGCTCCAGCCTGCACATATAAAAATAAATCATAATTATACCCGATGAGACATATGTAAATCATCTCAGCAATGATAGCAGAATCCACACGCTAAAGAAGCAGGTTAATTTCGATGGAGGCAAAATACTAGAGGCCCATGTAGTGTGCAATTTCAGTGCACGTTAAAGTCCAAATTATCCAGAGCCTTCCACTACAGCATATCTTATACCCTTAGTCGTTTTGGACGTTAAACCCCACAAACTAACCAACTAAGCAAGTGTTAAGCAAAGTTAAATAATGCAAAAAGTAGACTTAAATATACTTGTACAGACTGAATGCTGCTGCTACAAATGCACTATTTTCTATAGTATCTTAGCAATTGGAAAAAGGCAGTTTTGCAAATATCCCTGCTAAGTGAACCACGTTTGTAACAAGTATACGTCACCATCAACGTACCACACATTTACATTAAACAAAGTGAAAGTGTCTTACCAGGCATTCTTATTCGCACAACTTCAACTTGCTTGCAAAACGGCTGCTTCCTGTCTCCAGTGAGATTCAATGCAATTAAGATATGCAGCTCAATAAAATGTAGACAGCAGCCGTTTACTCAGTACCCATGCAATGTTTACATAGATTTCATTAAAGGTATTTCATCACATTTGTATGTTAAATGAGAGTGCTCGGCTAATACAAGCTCGTTCATGAACTGTTTGTGCCGCGTCTTAATATGTAGGAAATGTGCATAATGCACTCCCTCTGAGGAGTGATATTGTACTTACGAACACGAGAAGCGTGCTTCACAACATACACGCAGAAAACACACCATTCGCCTCTGCTGACCACCAAGGAAGTCTTGTGCAATCTCGACAAGATTGTAGGCTCGGATCGTACCCCTCTTTTTTTTTTATCTCGTTACTTTTTTTTCTTGTTCAAGTGCTCGAGGAGTTGATAAAGTTTGTGTACCTCACTTGTTGCAATTTCGAGAATAAAGAGCAATTTGCGGCAGCCGAGACTGCAGGGCAATTTAGGAAACTGTTACTTTACCGAATCACAGAGCCAATGGAGGCAGCGAAAGTGAATGTTTGCTCTGCGATGCCACTTCCGGGGTCGCCGCAATAGGCGACGCTAAGCTGCACATCGGTGCAAAATGGATAACCCGCCTTCGCCTTTCTAAGTTAAGGCGTTCACCATACCACAGTTAACTAGACAGACATGATACTCGCATACAAGTTTATTAGCAATTTGCGCGAAAAAGCGTACACGAGGCGATAATTATACGGACTCCGGGAGGCCACGCCACAGCGTTCACGTCTTTTGAAAACCCGGAATACCGCTTCGCGACGACTCAAAAATGCACACGATCGTGCGAGTCACTTTTGAGACTCGAATGGAATCGAAACGGAGATGGAAACCCAATCGCGCTGAAGCGCACACCTCCGCTAGGCAGCCCAAGATCTCGCGCCGTTCAAAGCTAGGCCAGAAATGTGTGTCAAGGTTTCTAGGCCATGCATGCCGCCCGGCGATATTGATTGCCGCATCAGCTGGGAACACCGGTCAGCCAGCGGTGCTTACGTCGAACCGTTCGAGATTTACTTTCCAAATGCGAATCACTGGCCACAGACTCGGCCGTAGAGTGTGACACCGTAGGAGAAACGAAATCGCACATATCACAACGGCGGGGTGGTAGCGTGGGAGGAACCTTGGCATCAAGGTTATCAAGAGCTCTGCTCAAGAAGAAAAAAGAGCGTGACTCAGAGCTCTCGCTTGCGAGCTGAGCACCCATTTCGTATCTTTTTGCAATGGCAGCAGTGACGAATGGGCTCGTCACCATCGAACAGGAAGAAGAACGTGAATATTTACCGGACTGTTTTGGTGAACATAGAGACAGTCATCGCTTTGCAGTGCGTCCGAAGTGCACTTGTTGCTATGCTACAGACTACAGACGCAGAAGAAAAAAAAAAACGGGCGACGGCCGCGCCATTGCGGACGACCCTCGCGAAACCGAAACTGACTCAAAGAACCTAAAGTTAAAATAACGCATGCTATTTGTTATTTGTCATAAACTTTTGTTAGGCGCAACACCGCAGTTATACGTGCCATGAATGGTGTTCAAATTAGTACTGCCAGGAGATTTTTCTTGTATTAATTGCGAGTCTCAAAGGCTATGCTTTTGGGTAATGCAAGCGCAAGATTCAGCAGCTCAAATACGTCATGGTCAGCATGCCTTGAGACCCGTAGGAAACTCTATGTTGAGACCCTCCTATTTATGGTTTTTCGCCAATGAATAGTAAATAGTAATCAAAAAAGGCGCTAGAGGCACCAGCGGCGTTTCAGGCAGGCTGTGTGATGGCGTCTTTCAAACGCGCGTCTTCGCTAGCTTTCGTAGAGACGCTGCTTTCTAGTCGTTAGTTTTCGTCAACCAGCTTACTAGGTGCGTTTTTGTGGTGCAGTTGCTTACGTTGAGCCATTTCAACATGAACGCGCAGACATCTAGTAGTGCGCGCAGTGAAAGGACGTTCGGACAAGTGGTGATCGGGCCACCCGGATCGGGTAAAAGCACTTACTGTAAGGCCATGCGCGAGTTGTGCACAGCAATCGGACGCTCGGTAGCCGTGGTGAACTTGGACCCAGCGAACGATGTGCTCCCCTACGAGGCAGATGTTGACATCAAAGGACTCGTCGAACTTAGCGACGCGATGGACGTGTATGCGCTCGGTCCCAACGGTGCCCTCGTCTACTGCATGGAGTATTTGGAGAAGAACTTCGATTGGCTGTGTCAGCAGCTGGAGAAAGTTCGCGGTTGCTACCTCTTTATCGACTGTCCTGGACAGGTACGCATCGCGCGCTTCCGAATTGAAACGAACCGGATCGCGGGCCTACCTGTTGCTAAGCTCGCAGTGATGACATGCAGGTGGAACTCTACACGCACCATGCGAGTGTGCGGAATGTTGTGTCTCGACTGCAAAAGCTGGGCTACCGGCTTTCGGCCACCCACCTTGTCGATTCCCATTACTGCAGCGACCCAGGAAAGTTCATCTCGGTCTTGCTGACTTCCTTGGCTACCATGATGCACAGTGAGCCCATGCTTGTTATAATTTGTAGCTGTGTTCGCGGATATTGACTCAGCTGATTACCTTTGGAGCTTTATTTAACAGCGGAGCTTTAAGCTGGAGGTAAGGCCGTTGATGTCCGTACATAACTCGGCGTGTATGCGCCGCATAGCATAGCTAAAGCCCCTCCATGCGTTTTCCGCGTAGACGCGATGGAGGGGCTTTAAGCATAGCCTTGCATAGTGGTCGGAAAGGTAAGTGAGGAGGAAGGAAAGGGGGAGGGGAGAGGGTAAACCATGGCATGGCCTTGCATAGTTTAGCAAGAGAATAGGAAAGGTAAGTGAGGGTGAGGAGGCGAGAGTGTCAACCATATTTTAACCATGTACAGATAGCAAAGGGTGGGAAAGAGAAGTGATGTGAGTTAGGAGGAGAGAGGGCAATGTAGAAAGAGATAAAGAAGGAAGACAGAATAGGATGATGTAGAAAAAGGTAAAGACAGAAAGAAGATGAAGAATGAACTCAATCTGCGTTTGCCGGGTGGTGGCACTTGCTTGCCAGCTCCACCCTTCAGATTGTACATACTGGCTTTAATTTTTTTTGTTTGCTATTGGTCTTTTGAGTTTGATGGTACAACTGAAAGGTCGTGCATATCGCAGTGGAACTACCTCACATCAATGTGCTCTCAAAGGTGGACTTGGCAGAGCAGTATGGAAAGCTTCACTTCGGTTTGGACTACTACACTGATGTGATGGATCTGTCTTTCCTGGCCGATGTTCTCTCTGTAAGTGGATTGCCGATGCCTAACCAAAGCATGCACAAATGCTCAAATTTCTTGCAGGCAGATGACGGCTCACAGTGGAATTATTCAGTGAACCTTCGACACGAATTAGAACTACGCGTATTCTTTTGCATGGCAAAGAGCGTACAAATCTCGTTTTGAAATAATGGTGAGGCCCTTTGTAACATCATGTAACAGGCGGGTTAGACCATAAGAACTAGGGGAAAACAATGTGCCTCTGTGATGCACTGGATTTGGTGATGGTGATGGTAGCTTGTGGCTCGTCTTCTCATTCCTTTTTTTTTTTCTGAAATCCACATTACTTTGCAGGAGGATCCCATCCTCAAGAAATACAAGAAAATGAACGAAGCGCTGGCGGGAATTATTGAAGACTACAGCCTTGTCTCGTTTCTGCCACTGAATGTTCAGGTCTGACATATACTACACTGTTGTGCGATTCTCGGTTATTCTTAATTCTGCAGTTTGAAAAGCACTGTGATAGAGTGCTTGTCTGACTGGACAGATGGCTTTCATTTTCATTGTAAAAGTCATGTCTATACACCAGCGCTAGCAAAGCTGCTACGGGGGCTAGTTGGCGCAACTTCTGAATGCACCGCCATGTTCAAGGGCGACGACACAGGAACGCAAACAGGATGTCACGCTTGGCAGTGCATTTGGCTGTGAAATACAACAGTGTGGCAAGAACCTGCTTAAAGGCCAACTGCAATGAAATTTCACTTCGCCCAAATTCAGTGTCAGTGAGTGGCATATATCATAGAAGCAGGCTTGGGGGGGGCAAGGTCGCAGAGCTGATGGTGGTGTAGTTTTTCTTGTTAGCAGCCTTCGAACAGTACCTAAGCAGACGACGCATGCACATGGTGGTTGTCTCTGTGACGCAAGTCCAGGAACGGCGCCTCCGAGGTATTTCAGCAACCCCTTATCATGGAGGTCTTCCTGAAGGGCCATGCATTCTAGGTTATTCCCTTGTCACGAGTCACTTCTGGCTAGAGGCAATGCTGGCACCTTTCTCACCTTCTGTGTAAAAAGACTGCTATTTTTGCTAGCTTTTCTTGGTGCTTCCACTTTTGTTCCAGACATTGAATTTTGTACAGAGGCTTCTGTATATCTACACTATCTGAAACTAAGCATTTATGCGGTCTACAATTTTGTTTCCAAGCAGAAGAAAATGAGAGGGCAAGTTACTAGTGAAGCAGCTAGTTCACACGGGGATTCTGGCACAGGAACCAGCAAGGTTTCAGCCATATCTCAAAACGAAGCAGGTCATCCATAGCAATGAATACATTACACTGGTATTATCGTGGACACTGTGTTGGTGTGCCAGCATAGTGAGAAGCTGCGTCTGTAATGTCACGTGAAAGCCATCTGTGAAGTTAATGCATGTGCATTGGAGATAATTGTAAGCATAGTTTTATGCTGCGAGGTCGGTACCATTCACGGTTATTTCAATCTTCCCAAATCATTGATTTAAAAAAGAAAATCGGTGTTTTTGAAAATTGACACAAGACCTGTTCTGATGTGGCATTGATCCTCAAATATGGACCCATCTCTTGTCAGCTATATAGAGTTAAGTAACAGTAATAAATATGTATGGTCCAGAAAATGCAATAATTTGAGCCATAAAAATACCGAGTGCAAGTGAAATGTGCAAATTACGCAGAGAATTGTTTGTACACTGGCCACACGTGGCATAGCGAAAGCCCATGCTTGCTTCAGAAGGAAAAAAAAATCTGTTATTGACACTAACAAGACCAAATTACCTCAATCTGCTACACCAAGATAGTGCATGTGAATGGCAAATTGAAAGGGTTGAAATTAAAACTAGACTAATTTTGCTGTGTTACCTTTTTTTTTTTAATTTCCAGGAGAAAGAGTCCATGTGGAGTGTTCTGAAGGCGTGTGACAAATGCAACGGGTATATTTTCAGCCAGTCCGAAGAGCAACACATGATGAATCTAGCCATGGGATCAGACACCCAATCTCAAGATGCAATTGCCAGGCTTCGCGAGCGTTTGGAGACGTCGGGAACGACTTGTATTGTTGAAGACGAGGAGGCCATGGATGACATAGACTAAAATAAGTTTTTAAATTGAAGCAAGAACTGCTGTCTTGAAGTATCACCATAAATGATGCCTGCATGTTACAGCAACTGCATTTGTGCTGGAATGGAACAGCCAGGCCATAGTCCTTTTCTGTTTGTTTCACCGCTCTAAAAAGTTCTATAGTCAAAGTTATGTAGTGCAAGAATACCAAAAAGATTAGGGAGGTTTAGCTTGAACGTATACTTCTTTACGTTACCATTACCGGATTACGTTTACCGTTTTACCGGAACTCAGAGTTTTAGTACAGTTTTTTAGCTGCCCAAACGTAAACCTTTATGTTTGCGCAAACCACTAAATGGTGATGATAACTGCATTTAAACTAATTTAATTTAGATAATATTGAATTGCGCTGCAGCAAAATCATAAGAGAGGTTTTTAGCATGTGCAGTATCCCGGTATAAGCGAAGGGGTTTAGCAATACCGGGTTACCGGGCGATGGTGTCGACATCTTGTGACGCTTCATGCAACCAGTCATGGACACGTTTGTTTTCATTTAGTGTTCTTGAGGGGAAAAAATGATTAAAAAGGCAACTCATTTGTAATTATGCCGTTGCAAGGCATTTACATTAGAAGTAGAATGCCCGATGTTTCTACAATAACAATTTTGTGCTTACCTGGTACACCTTGGCCCCGCTAGATAGCGCCACCTATCCAGCCTGTCAGCGTCTTTAGGCCTCTCACGTTAGCGGATTCGGTATTCTGGTCGCTCTAGCCTCAGTAATCCGGCTGAAATAAGGTGATCGTAAGTGGCACTCGCACTTTGGCTCATTTTGACTCGGCGACTGGAGTCTCTGTGAAGCGGATATCGCGAGTAGCCACGAAACGAAGGTGGATTTGCAAGATAGGGCCGTGAACTTAAAGCCTATCCGGCGAGTAGTTTACGTTCCATAAAGGTTCGCGCATGCGCAGATTCCATCCAGTATCTGGTAACGTAAAGAAGTATACGTTGAAGCTAAACCTCCCTATTGTTATATGTGGTACAACAGCAACTAAAGCAGTCGGCTTTTTCATTTTGTCTATTACTGCTCCAAGTTGGATGTGCAATGACATGCATTTGATATTCTGTCATTTAAACAAGTTGTGAAAACTCTTAGACTCTCAAACGGTTTTGCAACACGTGATTTCAGTAGCTCAGTAAATTGCACGTTAGCCATCGACAAACACTTTTGGCAAACCGGGCAAAAGAAAAGGATCTGAGCATATCTACCTTTACTGAGTGTTTGCATGAATAAAACCTGTACATATAAGTATATGTTCATCATTGTACAGTGAAAATAAAGTTGAAATGTTGGCAGCTTACTTTTAATGGGCTCACGTTGTTCTAATGCCAACTCTTATGAATGGACTTGTCTAGTAGGAGTAAAGCCCCGTTTGCATCGAAACATTTCAGGTCGGTGACACTTCACGATAGAGAAAAAGAACCAGTCATGCTGATTGGTCAGACCGATTTTCATTGCCAGGAAAAAAAAAGGCATCGCTTGTTGCAAGCCATTCAGAACGTGGCATCACAACAGAAGAGAAGGCGTGCATACCCGTGCTCTCCCGTGAATGCTGTCAGTGTGGCTGCACAAACAGCAGTAGTGCAGTAACACTGCTGACGTTCCAGCACAGCCATGGTGGTACTGCACGCCTTGGGTGCGTGGGCAGGCGCAGTGTGCGAGACAGCTCTGCTGTGAATGCCCCCCTTTTGTCAGCTACAGTGCCATGTCTATTTGCCCTAGAGAATGCTTCCCACTGTGAAAACTTAATTATTTGTGAGGCAACAAATAATGACCCCTGACGAAGGCGTGTAAAGCTGCGGTTTTATTAAAGCTCAAAACCTTCGGCACAGTTCAATGGTGGTTTATATAAAAGGAAAGTTTTTTTGTCTTAAGTATTCAAAAAGAATATTTGGGAACGTTCAAAGAGGTTGCCATCTAGCAGATGACAAACCACACAGGGAAAATGAAGTGCAGTCTGCTGGCTTTCATAACGTCGCTGCAGTGTATAGTGAAGTGCACTGCTTTCAACAATGTGGCCTTTCACATTTGTTTATGTGCCTTCTGCCTAAACACCAGCAGGGAAAAGCAATGCAACGCCACCCGACTGCAAACATTATGAGAAGGCAGGACCAAGGGCTTAACTTATACAAGAACACAACCCATCGCATTTTCTTAAATGGTGGGGCGTAAATATGAACATTGTACACATTTATAAAATACAGGGGAGGCGTGGTGGAATGCAGAGCTACGCCGAATCTGTGGCCTTGTAGTGCTCGTCATCCATGGTCGTGAAAATGTGTCCCTCGTTGGCAAGAAACTCCACTACGTCCCTGAAAAAGAGAAGCATTTCATAATGACGTGAGCTGTAGCTCAGTCCGCCACTAGTTGCGCTTAATCTAAAGACATTAATTACTCTAACCAAAACCAGACGGTTATTGTTACCACCACACCCGGAGACAGGAATTTTTTTCGAGAGGGAGCCCAGTGCTGAAGGCCTTGATAATTTGTGAAAGACACCCCACTCCATAAAAATTTCAAAAGAGGGAAGGGGGCTAGCACCCAGTCCCCTTTCCGGCTACGGGCCTGGCTATCACCCTCAATTCTGTGCACAGGTATATCATCACATGTAGAGCACAAACTCTCTCCTCGCATCCTGTTTCGGTTTTTGCTGCTATCAACTAGCCTAGTTGCTCACCATATTCATACTAATATTTGTATTTGTTTAAATATGAAATGCTTAAACCAGCTTGCATGTTAAGCTATGGGAGTATACAAACTTGACAAATTTCAGCAAGCGATTCTCAGAACGCATGTACTCAGCTTAGCACTTTTGTCTGATGCTCCAAAGAAAGCTTGCGCCCTTTGCGACTTTAGTAAGCCCTCAAGAAATAATTGTCACCACTTGCACGCCTATTTGCCTATTGCATGATTATTACTTTTTTCTGCATGCTCTGTACTTCCAGCTCATGAATTGCATGTGCGCTTAATGGCGTGATAGGAAAGTAGCCAAGGACACAGTTATTAAGCAAAGGGCATTCAAGGCACACAATTCTTGTTTGGGGACTAGATAAACGGCCAAGAGTGCAACCTTTTTGTAGAGCTAATGCTTTAATGATCAAATGATGCTCTTAGTTCCAAGAAGGGGCAACAGAAGTGGAAAATGACAATTATGAAGTAAGTGAACACTACTGCTATATATTCCCTACGCACGTGTGGGCCAGCACACGTGCAGTGGTGGGAATGCCTTCCAGCATTTTGGAGCAGCCATTGGAGCAGGCAAAATCTGCTTTTGGAGCAGCCACCCCTGTGTTTGGAGCAGGCACGGGCTTTTCATAAAGCACACAGAAGAAAATGTAGCTTTAATTTAGTTTAAAGTTTTCGTTTAGTTTACGTGATCATTTCTACATATGCAGCAAGCCCACAAAATAAGCACAAAAAATAAACAAAAGTAGGATTATGTACAGAAGCGGCGACACAAAATAGTGAAAGCTATTGCACCAACATGCTGGCTGCAGCATGAAAACTGTTCATAGCAACACAGTGAACGCACAAATATACCGGGTATCCCAGCTAATTTGTGCCAAGGGGCTAAAAAATGCAATACAGTAGAACCCCGCTGATACGTTTTTGAAGGGACCGCAGGAAATAAACGTAAGAGACGGGAAACGTAAGAGCCGAAAAACAGGAAAAACGGCAAAATATTTAGTGGTACAGAATTTTATTTCAATTCTTACGAGCAGCACGAAAATCGGCGCGCTCAGCCGCGATCTAGTCGATGGATAGAAACGCGGAGCTTAGGACGGCCTCATCCACAGAAATGTAATGAACGTATGTGATTTTTTTAACACCAACAGCTGTAGGTATGAAAGAACTAAGCACACGCAATCACGACCGGCGCGGCGAGTCCGACCGCGAACCGCATGCACGACCATGCGAGCTCCAACCAGCTCGAACTCCTCCTGTTCTCCGACAAATAACGATGATGATGAGTCTACGCCAACGCGATGGCAGAAGTGAATGCCAATCTCAAAGGCCTTGCTTTCGCAAGCAATTACGTCATACACGCCATGTTTGTGCAATACAAATCTCAAAGGCTATGCTTTTGTTAATAGTAAATGCCAATCTCGAAGGCCTTGCTTTCGCGAGCAGTTACGTCATAGACGCCATCTTTGCAATTTGAATCTCGAAGGCCATGCTTTTGTTTGCATCAGTTGAAAGGTTCTGTTGCTTGCGCCTCTCATGCGGCTAATATTACGGTCAAACGAGGCCAAGCTGCGTGAAAATGCACCATGGCTGCTCTCTTTGGTAGTCACTCGGTCGGCTCCGAGCGCACTTCGCGACGTATCATACGGGAACGGTCCGACAGTTATGACGTAACAGCGGGGTTCCCAATACATTGTATTCTATGGGAGCTATGCCGGGACTGGCGGAAAACGACGTAACAGCCGGGAAAACGCAGCAGTGAGGAACGTAACAGCGGGGTTCTACTGTATTAGAGGCAGGCGAGTGAAATCAGTTCCATACTGTTGACCGCCACCTTGTGCACTACAGACAATTTTTGTTTTTGTAATTAGTTTGTTAATTAAGATAATTAAACTATACTGCTAAATATTGACTTTAGGCAAGAAATGGAATTAGCAAAGTTCGAGAGCGTTTTCAGAAACTCCCAGTGCATTATTTGCGATAAAGGAAGTTTCACGTGTACCATTTTTTCCAAGCTGCAAGAAAAGCCCCCGCGAAATACAGAAAACACGTGGCTAATGCATTCACGTGCCGCGATCATGCCGCTCTCAGCAGTGGTTTGAGCGAACGAAATCAGTTGAGGCTGCGACTACTTATCGGCCTACTGCATCGACGGAGCTGGAGAGTCCCGCACTATGCCTTTGCGGGTACGCATAGAGAAAGAACAAATGCGAGGTGATGGCCACCGACGAACGCGCCAGTATGACTTATCGATGACAACCTTATCGCAATAAGCATCTTCAGCTGCATTCTTGGGCACGCGTGTCGCGTAGCGCTACTTCAAGTCTACTGCACGCTTTTAGCCGCCGATCGCTGCTGCCTCGTTGTGCGGGACCGCGTTCAAGCGCGCACCGCTTTGTAGAAACGAAAGCAGCTCGCTGTTGCGGAGCTAAGCGTTGCGGGTCGTGCACCTAGAAACCTTTTAAATGTGAACATATTCGACAGAGATCTGTCTGGCTGGGTGAAAATTCACACGAAAAAATAATAAACTCTCCAGCCACTTATAGTGCAAAGTTGCTAAAGTTAAAATTTGAAAACTATAACCTTGCTGCATTGACGCTATTACGATAAACACACGCACATGGCACAGCAAGCGTAGCGCTGTTGTAACCATAATGCACGTTTTTATTAGGCGACAACCTAAACTCACCTCCGTCCACGGCTAGTACACGCTGTGCATCGCTTGCAGAAAGCTAACGTTGCGGCGTGGTTGCGACGTTGCAAGTGATATTGAATTGGACTGCGTCGGCTGTCACAACGGCTGGGGCTCTAGTGGCACCATTAACAAATGCAGCAGCGCAAATGTACAACATGGCGACCATGACGTACTTCTGCTCACGAAGCGCGCTGTCCGCGAAACATTATTTTTGGCTACAAAACCATGTGGCGCAGCAATGGCGCAAATTAGGCAAAAAGGACCCTTTTGGAGCAGTCTGGAGCAGTAATTTCCAGTTGGTGCAGATTGGCGCAATTTGCGCACGTGGAGTCTTAAAGGAGTGGTGACACAAAAATTTGGACAGAATTTGACTGTTGAATCACACTAATGGCATATAGGCCCCATCTCTACAATATTAGCCACAAATGCAGCCTAAAAAGCATTTTAATTGAGTTTTGAAGTTTGTGAAAGTGCGGAATCAGGAATAGAAGCAAAAGACGATGAGGTCATCGAGCGGATACCACGTACGTCACGAGTTCTGGCCGGGTTACCGGAGGCGTGTACGAGACGGACAACGCTGGTAGCGACACCTGATGATGCATAGCCTAACCAGAGACCTACAATATAACATCGCAGCGACTTACCCGCTTACTGATTCTATGTAAAGCATTAGCGGTGAGATAATTAGCAACTCACAGTATTCTCATTGCTTTTTTTTCCCGACAAGAACAGCAACGTGACGGAAAAAAGAGGAAAAAAATTACTGTAATGGACAAAACACCACAAGATGTCGCTACAGGCTCCGCAGTTGCTGCTACTGCTGCAGCCGTCAACAGCTCCGGTAACCAGGTACCCGCAAATGTTAGGAAGTCTACAGACGAACTAAAGCACTCTGCTGCCGGGATCATATTGCGTAGTGGACAAATAACTGCTTCGGCCCTCCGACATGCGTACGTGTGATTGGTATGCCTTGAGAACGCGGCGTTGCGTGATGTAAATACGAGTCACTAAAGCGTACATCACGTCACTTGCATGTTACGCATAAACACTGTTACAGAGCTCCAATGTTGTGATTTCACTGCTTCCTTTGTCACTTCTCATCATGCTACTTTACGAATGATCGGAACGAAAATGTTTCAGCGTCTAATGCTGCGGCTACTCCAAGCCTGGCGGGAAACGTTGCCTCAGTTGGACGACGACGACAAGAACAAAATCGCAGCTACCGGTGAGATTCGCAAAGTGAATCGAGCTTTTCTTACAGATTTTTACACTCCTCCCAGCTCTTTCGTCCATCACTGTACTAAATAAGCAACATAGTTTGACGATCGAGGAAACATGCACTCGCAACGTCCAACACCTGCTCAACACAGCAGACGAAACAGCAGCGCTGACAACATGGCAGAAGCTGGTCACTGGCTCTCGCGATCACCTGATCGAGTAGGCTGGCTACGTCACGGGGCCACCGAGTGCTCTTCGAAATCGAAACTGCCTCCGGTCGTAACATACGAGCATATAATTAAACATTCGCCTCATGCTGGGGCAAATGAGTTTCGATACCGCTATTATCGAGTCAGTAGGCATTGATTAAGAGGAAATAACAGAGGTTCACAAATTTTCTGTCACCACTCCTTTAACGCACCACACAGTATGCACATGCATGGTCTCCTTGCTCAAAGGTTTACTATGGATTTAAATGTTTCCATATATTATGAGAGGAGAGGAAGAATTAAAAAAAGGGGTCGAAGATACCTTATTGTGTTCTTGGGCATAGACTTCAGTCTGGAGCAAACTTCATCGAAGCCGATCCCAATGTTTGTTGTGCACTCCCGGATCACTTCGTACACCTGAAAGATGGGGGCATATCGATGTGGTCACATTCATCATCTCTATACCTATTTGTTGGGTATACGGCTGACTTTCATTAGTTCAACCCTGAAAGGACTGACAAAACTGGTTGAATTACTATTAGACAGATTGAAAAGCAAGACGCAACAAAAAAACACACAGCTGACATATTTGTAAGCACCATTTGCCACAACTGTAATGCGCTCCCAAACCGAACACCGGTCAGAAAACAATGCCAAGTGGTAGTTGAGACTCCTGTGAACATGTCAGCCAAATATTACAACACTGCATGCGCCAGGGGATTCACAATTAGGTTCCAAAGACAGCTAAAAATTGCTCACTCTTCTCGACAAATTACGTCGTGGTAGTCCCGACTGTGTCACTGAGTGGTGGGCTCAGCCACAGGCTAATTTGAGCATTCCTGTGCTGCATAGTTACTGTGGCTGCAACAGCGCTGCCCTCTGTAGTGTCAGAATTACACACCAAAGAATTACATAAGCGATCACACTGTAAGTGAGCACACGCATTCAAACAAACAAACAAAAAAAGTGCTCAGGGTCATGACACGCACAGACTTAGCTTCTTGCCCCTTTGTCACCTCCCCTCCCCCCCCACCTTCCTGAGTAGATTTGAGTACACTTGTTGGGTCAGAAGGAGAGAGAAGCGCTTAAAGCGTATGAGAAATCTCTGTAACTCTGCTCGTACTTAAGGGACCCGAAAAACTTCTCCGGCAATTGATTCGCGAGGCAATAAGCTCTGATAGTGAGGTCATTCAGTGATTAACTTGAAAAATTGTTGCAGGACCCCGTTAATGGGCTCAAAATATAAAATAACATACATAGGAGTGCCTAAACTCCATCGAAATCTAACACACACCCAAATTCTTAGCTAGAAAAACATATATCCCTAATTCTGGCAAAGGGAATAAATATGCAACACCGGTATAATTTATCTGCACAGAATGAAACATTATTTGTTTAACGTCTGTCATCATCACACTCTGCAACACTTTGCCACTATGAAGAACAAACATGTTGTCTTCCATACAGTTGTTCGTATATTTTGTGTCCTGCATTTTTACTGCTTAGCAACCGCTACGGGATTCTGGCCCAAGCCAGACCAACCACTTTGCTGGCCTGTCCTGCAACGTGTGTGATTCTACCAAACAAGAACATATGATACAACTCATTGTTGCCAGCAGAACAAGTAAAATAACTCGTCATTCGAAAGTGTGCACTCGTAACTGGACTGAAAGCAGCATGTCACAGTTGTTATACTGTACAGACTCATCACCCATAGACTATAGTCGCCATGTTGTGATGGCAATGGTGATGACACTGACTAGGCTGCTGCAAATGCAGTTTCGGTATCATACTGCATTGTAATGCTTGAGGAATTAAGCGAAGCTTTAATGAGTTACAGATTTCTGTGGTGGTGGCATCATTCACAAAAAACCCAGCACCAGTCACATGCATATTTGTATGCAGCATTTTCCAATAATTGATTCTCTCTCAATTGTGGGCTTGTCGGTGATCAGCCATTTCTGATATGGCAATGTAGTCATTTATCGAGGTAACTTGCAATTTCACACTGCCACATTTCATTGCAGCCTTTCATTGTTTCACGAATGACTGTCATAATTTTCTGTAGCAACAGAAGTGTTGTGCCGCTAAGCATGCAGTTGAAGGTCCATTGCCAGCATGGAAGAAGGAAAAAACTTAGGAGGATGCACTGCGCAATGCGACAGAAAGAAAGAAAAGAACGTTGGCATATGCCAGGCACGCACACGCCAAGGTTCGCTTGCCCCCATTTTTCTAATCGGGGAAGGGCTCCTATTAGGGGCGAAGCACCTTAGGGTCTCGGCATGTCGGCGTGCATCATGCATTGTCGTCTGCTGCCGCGGCGTGCATCGTCGACGCTGTCGGGATGGTCCATTTGCTTGAGCGCAAGAGAGGGCACCACTGCCTCAGCGCTTGCTGTGTGGCGAGAGACAGCGAACGGCGCGCGTTGACTATGAAAACGCTCTTTCTGCGATGAACGCTGAACTACCAGCTCGCAAGGAACGATAACGCGCCCTTGCCCGCGAAAGACAACACCGACGCAGGCAGTGTCTGCTAGTGAGTTTCTTGATTAAAAAAAAAACCGACTGCTGACGCTGCACAACCGTTCACCGGCCACCCTGTATATATAGGCACTGGATCTTGACCTGCAATGATGCGCCAGCGGGAGATTTCTCTGGTGCGTAGTTGAAAAATAAAGATTCGCAGCATGCACGTTAACTAAAAGCGGACTGTGGGTCTCTGTGTCTAATCTTTCTTCCGTCTCTCATTGCCCATTTGAAGTAATTTTGCTGTGGGAAACACCAGCGCACACTGCATGCTCCGCCCCTCCACAGGTTTCACATTACAGTGAAATCTCGGTATAACGAACTTCAGGGGACCGCGCAAAAATGTTCGTTATTCTGAAAGGTCGTAATAGTGAAAGCCCAAAAATTTACCATAACAATAGAATTTCAGTAACGCAAACGCCCTACCTTTGCAACAGTACGTCCTTGAACTCGTTTCTCACAACAATGCACACGTGAACGTCAGACAAGGCACGTTTATTTGAAATAGTCCGTGACCGTTTTTTGACGGGTGCAGCACAAACTCTGCGTCACGAACGATTCTAGACCGTCCGCATTTTTATGCGCCGCTTCGGTCGCTGTTCCGCTTTTTTCTATGAATAAGCGGAGTTTCCTCAAGTAGTCCAACGCATCTGTGGCCGACACGGACTCGTCGCGACCTTCGGGTGCTACCGTGACATCGTCGTACATGTCATCGCTGCAATCCTTTAAGGCCCAACTGCATGCACACGAGTTTTGAGCGACAGCCGACAGGATTTGCTGCCGTGGAGGGCCATCCATCGCCGTCGCTTGTCGCCCTGAAGTGAGCATGATGATGTCGGCAAAATGGCGGCATCTCCGACCCTCGCTTCAGTTGCAATTTGCTCGTGATGCTTCCAATCGGCGCGTACTTCAAGAAATGCAAGTTATAGACTACCTTCTTTACAGCCCCATCTCACGCGGAGAGCGAGGCAGCGGCCGTATTTTGTCGTTAATATTGATCGACGGATCGTTTTGATGTTTCGTTGGTAGCTTGCTGCATTGGTGGTAGCTTGCTGCAATGTCAACATCGTCGTCGTGTGAGGTAGCCCTTCTCCCTGCGAAGCAACGATGTGAGGCGCTGCGGCTTTTCTTAAACGTTCTATGACAGCGAGAGGAAACGTTGTCGAGATGCGCCTCGTGGACTAACCCCAACATAACGCAGTTTGCAAAGTACGACGTAGCGTAGGCAGCGTACGCTTCCGGGCGCCCCATGGGATCACAGCAGATACTACTGTCGCGGTTAAACATAAGATTGCGAAAAAAGAAAGTCACGAAACGCTTTTATGGCATCCTTATCTCAAACAAGACAATAATAAATTTGGCATGTCGTCATTCATCTACTCTGTAATTCTTTTTCGTAATTTGCCTGCGCGCACGCAATAGTTTTCAATTGAGCAACCGTGACACTTCGTCGCGAACATGTGGGTGCTCCCGTCGCGATGGAGCCCGTTTGTCGCAGCCGCCTTCGCTCGAAAGTTGCGTGCAATGCATGCGGTTGGGCCTTTACAAAACCTGATGCGTTGTCGCCTCCTCAACAGAGGGGAAAAAAAAAAGTTCTCCGCCCGCGTCTTTCTCCTCCCGCGCCATCAGGTTTTTGCGGGAGGGCGTCCGCTCTTCACGCTGTGTCGTCTGCTACCTTACAGCTCCGACTGCCATGACCGATACACTGAAATCTAAGAATCCCCGCATTTCGGGATATAAGTTCGTAGTAATGAGGTGTTGTTAAGATTACACGGGAATTAAATAACGATCGTTATTCTGAAATGTTCGTTATTCTGAAGTTCGTAGTAGTGAAATATTTTTACATTGAAACTATAAGCAGTCGGCACGGGAATTCTTAAAAGTTTGTTAATTTGAAATGTTCGTTAATGTGGTGTTCATTGTAACGAGGTTTGACTGTAGTGGTGGAGCTGAAACACCGTTCCATACATGCTTCGACCCTCCCCCAATTTTTTTTTGATGAATTTTCTCAGGGAAGAAAAGAAGAATAATAATAATATCTGGGCTTTAACGTCCCAAAACCACAATATGATTATGAGAGACGCCGTAGTGGAGGGCTCCGGAAATTTCGACCGCCTGGGGTTCTTTAACGTGCACCTAAATCGAAGTACACGGGCCTCAAACATTTTCGCCAGGGAAGAAAAGAAGGCATGTTAGAATTGTCAGTCCTTTTAGGGTCAAATTAATCAAACTAAACTCATAAAGGAAAGAAAAATACTAGGGATGTGCGAATATTCGAAATTTCGAATATTTTTCGAATAGTGTTTGCTATTCGATTCGCACTGGAATTTTACTATTCGAACTTCCCAAAAACAAATACAGTCAACGTCCAATTTAAAGTGACCCCTTCAGAGTTTTAATATGCTTCACCTGATTACGCTCTCGTATTGCGGCAAAGCTGCCTTTCAAGCTCTGTTGCGGTCGAACTTCCCTTACAAAAATAGATTTAGACAGTCTATAGATAGCCTAAACCCATTTTTAGACAGTCTATAGACTCTCTACATACATTTTTGTACGGGTTGGCCAAAAGACAGTCAACGTCAAATTAAAAGTGACCCCTTCAAATTTTCAATATACTTCACCTCATTACACTCTCGTATTGCGGCAAAGCTGCCTTTCAAGCTCCGTTACGGTTGAACTTGGCTAAGACACAGTCAACGCCCGATGGTAAGTGGTCCCTAGATTTTCAATATGCTTCACCTCATTACACCCCGGTATTGCGGCAAAGCTGCCTTTCAAGCTCCGCTACGGTCGCCAATGTATTAACTCAAGAAAACGCTGGTTCCAACTTAGAGATGAAAGATGTGGCAGAGGTGGGGGCTCAATTAATGCTGTTTTGGACCTGAAATTTGGGCAGGAAGTCTGAAAAATCGGAAGCCGAAGCTTTTTAGCATCCAAAATTTCAGACGTTCTTATATGTCGACGTCTACGAGGTAGATTTGGAACTCCGGACTTGAAGGGAGCACACCCTTGTCCGCCTGATCAGTTGGGCTTCCACAGAAGTTGAAAGAGGAGAGGCTGAGGACATAGGCGTGCGCACAGGGGGGGGCAGGGAGGGCGGCCGCCCCCCCTAATCATCTAAGAGGGGGGGGGGGGGGGGGCGCAAAATCCGACCCGTACATTGACCCTTCTAGTCACCTAGGAGTGGGAGGGGGCGCAAAATCTTCCCCATACATTGACTTAGTAGGGTGGGGGGGCGCTGCGATGAACCTTTGCCCCCCCTAATGGGGAACCCTGCGCACGCCTATGGCTGAGGAAATGGCATCTTTGCCTATCACGTGTGAAGTGTTGTCGGCAACACTTTGGTTGCACCAAATCATGTACATAAATACAATTCGACCTCTACATTGCCTCATTCTTGATAAGACAACTATGAAACGCCAGCGCTTCATCAACCTAGCAAAAAGAAACACTTTCATGTTGCTATCTCATAAGAATATGCTTAGGAATCCTCTCTAACTTTTTTTCTGCAATTACGCTTCGAAGTATTCGAAAAAATATTCTAGAAATATTCGAAAAATATTCGATTCGCACTCACACTCCAATATTCGAATTCGCTTCGCACCCAAAATTTTGCTATTCGCACAGCTCTAAAAAATACACAGCAATATACTTTTAAAACAGATGATGCTTCATTGCACATGGAAAGAAATGTCACACACCAGTTTCTGCTGCTGGTTCAAACCAAGATTGCCAGCACCAGCACCAAGAAATGAATTAGTGCTTGTGTCCATTGGCTCAAATTTCACTGAACTGGGACCAGTAAAGCCCTGTTGGGAGAGGAGCACAATCAAGAATTAAGAGAAAGGAAAACACGTTACACAGACTATATACACTGTTAGGGTTTCCCTAAGGAAAAACATGCGGCTACTGCAGTTACATTTTAAATGTTTGTAACAGCAAGTGGGAAATGTCGAGTCTGCAATGAATGCACTCATGACAACTGTGTAGTAAACAGGCACTGAACACGTCTTCCCAATCATACTTTCTGTAAGATCTCCATAGCTGTCAACGAAAAATCCTGCAGACGTGACAATTAGAGGAGTGAGCACAAGTTTATCGTTAAAAGTGTGCCTTGCAGCACACATTTCATAAGAAACATTTCCACTTCATTCATGGATATTTCACTTTGTTAAGCTACAGTCGCCGACCGATAAAACGGACACTGATAATTCGGACATGCTCGGTAATTTGGAAAGTCGCACGGCACCGCCGATGATCCCATAGAAGTAATGTGTGAAGACGACCGATATTTCGGACAGCTGCGAGATCTACATTCGATAATCCGGACCCTGTCCGAGACTGTCGCGCACGCCGAATCGCCAGCCATTATCTCCCTCGGCACCCGTACCATACAAAGTATGGCCTCAGAGATCAAAACGAAAGCTAATTGGTGATCTATGAGGCTTTATTTCGATCGCTACTTTATGCCTCAGAGATTTAAGATTGGAAATGCCGATCTTGGAGGCACTGGTCAACTGTGGGAAATCGTATCGACATCGCAAACATCCTACATTCCGGTTCCTGTATCCCCGCGCTGCATTGCTATTGCTGCCATTCTGCCGAATGTGTCTGCGGTAAAGTGGTTTGCGCGCGCATTCATTTTTATCTTGAGACTTGCTTTATTTTACGCTCTGCTGTCTCAAAAGATCCGAGTTAAATAGCGCCAACGGTGCCCTCACAGCCAGCGCCGAAGGCCGCGCCGACGACAATGAAACACTGCAGATACAGTCAACTGCGTTTTTTTCGGACGCCCGATTTTCCGGACATGCTCGAAAATTCGGACGCTTTCGCGGCACCGTCACCAGCCCCATAGATGTCAATGGTCAAGAACGTCGGAAATTTCGGACGGTAGAACTCTTCGGCATCCGATTTTTCGGACTTTCTGCCCAAATTGCAGGTCCGAAAGGCGATAATTGAAGCCCCCACCTCTGCCTCGTCTATCATCTCATAGGTTTGAACCAGCGCTTTCGCGAGTCGACCTGTTTGCGACAGTAGCAGAGTCCGAAAGTCAGCTTTGTTGCGATGCCGAAGTGTTATGGGGTGAAGCGGACCGGAAATTCAAAGGGGCCGCTATCACGGCACCGTGCGGCGATATCTTTACGGATAAGCAGTGGAAATGCATGGAGGCGTGATGGCGGCAGGTGGCAAACGCGTCAGTACGGCTCAATCGCTGACAAGCCTTACGATCAACTGCTCGATAGTGCATGTGGCCTGGTGCAGTTGCATGCGTAGTGCACGCGTTTAATAGGCGAGAACCCAAATGCGCCGCGCTGCCATTCATGCTGCCTCTTTGTGCGACCGCTAAGTGCACCGCACAGACGCGTTGCCTTCACGAACGAAACCAGCTCGTCATCGTACAGCGATCACATCACACTGGCGGAGATACAGGCAGACTTGGTTGCACGTAAGCGGAAGTGCGGGCAGCAACGCATTGACAACTTTTTTCGGCCACCGGGACCCTGAAGTGTCAATAAAAGTATTTTTTTTCCTGACGCATTCGTTCTTTTTTCGAACATTCGATAATTCGGACTTATTTACGTTCCCCGTGGAGTCCGAATTATCGGTCGTCGACTGTACTCTGTGTAGGCTAAGATTTCAAGGTAATGACCATTGAATTGGCAGACAATTGAGGCCTATCCAGAAATGGATCAGAGAACCTGGGTTACAGACGAAAAAGGAACTTCCCAGAAAATAAATTTCCCATTTTGTGGAGGTCAATTGCACTTGTATCTCTTTTTTTTTCTTCCCCCAATTGTTAACATAGGTGCATGTCAAGAAATCTAGTCAACATTAAACCTAGGTGCACTTTTACTTCCATACTTTGAACTTGTGAAAGTTGGGTATGCGTTGTGGTTGTGTAGATATGGTAGCATGTTTCGAGCTGCATAGCAGTGAAGCTTACTAAAGCAAATCCGTTATTATGGAGTGCAAATAAAACATTTGCTGCAGGAGCCATCTATACATCGAGACATGCCCATTTTTCCTTCCCTTCAGATTCAGTGCCTTGTTTAACAGAACCTGACAAAAACTGCCATCTTGTTGGCACGACTATAGTTAGAAGAGACTTAGAATGCCATATAGTTAGGAAAAGCACAGTTGCAAGGGAACAGCTTTTGATATAATGAAAATAACGGTGAATGTCTTTCGCATTACACACAGTACCGTCCCATACTGTAGCATGAGATTTCCGAGGGGATGTTGCAATTGTTTGATATATTCAGGCTTGACTTTGTAGCGAAGCGTTGCATGGAAAAATAAAAAGCAATGAGGGCAAACAACACAGAGAAAGAATGTGTGCCAGACGTACCACACGCAGAGCCATGCCGGCATGCACCACTTCGGCAAGGTGGAGAGTTAGCTCATTCAGATCAGTCACCGGGAAAACCTTGAAGGCCTTGAGCTGGCGCTTTCCCTCAGCAGAACGCACCGGGCCCACCACACGAACGTAGCTACCTTCCACGAGGTGGCTCAGGACACGCAACTGCTCCTGCATTTATGAAGACGACAGCTGAGAGCAGAGCTTTCAAAGTGATGCTACCGTTAATACAGTCATCTGAAAAATCGTGCAGCTTCAAAAAACGAATGAATGCCTTTTTACTAGGGGTGTGCGAATATTCGAAATTTCGAATATTTTTCGAATAGTGTTTGCTATTCGATTCGATTCGCACTGAAATTGTACTATTCGAGCTATTCGAACTTCCCAAAGACAAAAGCAGTCAACGTCCGGTCGAAAGTGACCCCTTCAGATTTTCAATATGCTTCACCTCATTACACTCTCGTATTGCGGCAAAGCTGCCTTTCAAGCTCAGTTACGGTCGAACTTAGCCAAGAGACAGTCCGGTTGGAAATGGTCCCTAGATTTTCAATATGCTTCACCTCATCACACCCCCGTATTGCGGCAAAGCTGCCTTTCAAGCTCCGTTACGGTCGAACTTAGCCAAGAGAGAGTCAACGTCCGATTGGAAGTGGTTCCTTGATTTTCAATATGCTTCACTCCATCACACCCCGGTATTGCGGAAAAGCTGCATTTTAAGCTCCGTTACGGTCAAACTTTGCTAAGACACAGTCAACGTCCGTTTGAAAGTGGTCCCTAGATTTTCAATATGCTTCACCTCATCACACCCCCGTATTGCGGCAAAGCTGCCTTTCAAGCTCCGCTACGGTCGCAAATGTATTAACTCAAGAAAACGCTGGTTCCAACATGGAGATGAAAGATGTGGCAGAGTTGGGGGCTCATTTAATGCTGTTTTGGACCTGAAATTTGGGCAGGAAGTCTGAAAAATCGGACGCCGAAGCTTTTTAGCATCCAAAAATTTCAGATGTTCTTATATATCGACATCTACGAGGCAGATTTGGAACTCCAAACTTGAAGGGAGCACACCCTTGTCCGCCACATCAGTTGGCCTTCCACAGCAGTTGAAAGAGGAGGAGAGGCTGAGGAAATGGCATCTCTGCCTATCACGTGTAAAGTGTTGTCGGCAACACTTTGGTTGCACCAAATCATGTACATAAATACAATTCGGCCTCTACATTGCCTCACTCTTCATAAGAAAGACAACTGTGAAATATGACCCCACCAGAGCTTCATCAACCTAGCGAAAAGAAGCACTTTCATGTTGCGATCTCACAAGAACATACTTAGGGATTCTCTGCAACTTTTTCTGTAATTTCACTTCGAATTATTCGAAAAATGTTTGAGAAATATTCGAAAATTATTCGAAATTATTCGATTCGATTCGCACTCAATCTTTATTATTCGAATTCGCTTCGCACCCAAAATTTTGCTATTCGCACAGCTCTACTTTTTACTTGTTGATACTGTTCGTAGATTTAAAGTGTGAATGTACTATTAGTGATATTTTTATGACAGAAGAGGTGGGAGCGTGCGTGTATAATTAAGGAGCACGCATGTCCCATAATGGTGGCCCCTTCCAAGTAAGTCCTGGTATGATCTACTGCAATATGTTGAGTATACTTCACAGCGTAACACCTGTGTATTGCAGCAGCGCTGTCTTTTGAAAAGTGCTTTGAACAGAACAATGCACAAGAGCACTGGTTTGAGGCTGTGAGATAATCAACATGGCGGTGGTGGCTTCAAATACTAATGCCATCAGATGTGAAAGTAGAGCAGAAAGACTGAAGGATCTGAAGTTGAAGGGTTTCAGCATCCGTAGAATCAGTTCCACAACGATTCCATAGAAAGCACCATAGCTCAAAACTGAAATGAACTAAAGCATTAGTCTATCGATTTACGATGACTAAACAAATGTTCTTTAACTCCTGCCTGCCTGTGCAGGAGCGTGCACAGGTGCATCAGAGACTTGCCTCTTCCTGGGCAAAGATCAGTCCTTCAATTGGTGGCCCCGTCCGATCATCCAGGGTGAAGTTCACACGAGTACTCTGCTGGTCAACACTTGTTACCAGTCCCACCAATGACACCTGTTGCAGAGAAAAAACAAAAACAATGAGCTACATCTAACGGCAAAACGGCAACGACTTGGCACGCGGTGCAAAATGTAGCCCTACGAAAACTTTCATGTTAACAAAATTCAAGAGAGAGAGAGAAAATTATTAGAAGAAGGTGGAGAGGTTGGCTTGCACTAGTACGCACTGGCCTGCTACTCTGCAAAAAGGAAAAAGGCATTTCAGAAAGTAACGTAGCGCTATTTCTTTAAGTGCCCTCAGCAACCTGCGTTTAAAAAGATGCCTTGCAGGACAATCTTTTATTAGTAAATACGTGCATTAGGCATCAATGCTGAATAATTTGTTCTCACAAATGTGAAAGCCACAAAGCTTTCAAGCACTGGAAGATTGAACTTAACATCACATCAAAAAATGGGCAGACCCCACGTACCGTGGGAATCGATGTTATGCGAAGCATGTGCTTTATGGTGACTGTGGCGTAATTTTTCACATTGAGCGAAACGTTACAGAATGACGCTAGAGAAACATGGAAGTGGCATACGCACGCTAATATGTTGAGGAGTCGCATATCTCTTATATAAACAGTTGTTTATAATTGCGTAACGATGGTAACAACAACATGGGTGTTACCAACAGCAGACGCGGTAAGCTGATATGCAGTGCTTATATTCTTCATTACTGGATAGCGCGAATCCGAACAGGCCAAAGAAGAAACAGATGCACAGGACAGGCGTTACTGGCAACTAAGCTTCATTCAAGAAAGTTTCTCTAGATATAGGCACAGCCGAGTGGCACGTGCAGGCACACTGCACCTACGTTACAGTCACAGAGTTGTTATGCTTATACTTGTCCGTTATGACGGAGAGCGCACACACGTTTTACGAACCCGAGTGTATGTGTTGAAGGGGTTCTTGACAGTTCTTGAACAAGGTCATCATCACCGTGATCAGTGAGCATCAGCAGCTAGACGAGATTTGTTAATCGTATCCATTGTTACTTTCGTGTTACTTTCGTGATCGCGTCTATGAGGAGTCTAAGTGTAGTGAAGTGCGAGGTATAGTGCAGCTGGTGGAAATCCTGGATGCCTCTTACGATGAAATGATCTATGATGCCTCTTGTCGTGGACGTGGCAGCGAGGTCTTTTGATGCCCTCTCCACATCCAATCCGTCTATCACGCAGTATAAGGACCAAGCGTTGTTGGGTCTTGATAAATCAATGTTGATGTCACCGGTAGTGATGAGAGGCCTGGTTCTCTCAGCAGATTTATTGTAGGAAGCATTCACGCCGGTTTTTGCGTAATCCACGTGGTCCCCGTTGCGGACCACGTGGACGAGTGGATGGTAGTTGAGCGTCTTTCAGGGTTGTTCTGTCTTCAGTTTCCTCACTTTCTTTGTGTCCGCCGCGGTGGTGTAGCGGTTAAGGTGTTCGGCTGCTGACCCGAAGGTCGCGGGTTCGATCCCGGCAGGGCGGTCGCATTTCGATGGAGGCAAAATGCTAAATGGCCGTGTTCTGTGCGATCTCGCACACGTTAAAGAATACCCGGTGGTCAAAATTTCTAGAGCCCTTCGCTACGGCGTCTCTCATATCATATCGTGGTTTTCGGAAATAAAACCTCAATATTATTATTAGCACTCCTCTGCGTGTCAACGTATTGCGCTCGTTGGTTCTGTGTTGGTTGAGACTTGCATCCCGGTGGAACATACCGCATACATTAATCTGGGTCTCGGGTATGTGCCAACGTGACGAGAGAAAGCGGTTTCAGGAAGTTAAGGCGACATCTTATTTGAGTTATCATCCTATGACAGGAATATGTCGTCTACCTGATCCCTGCTGTGCCAATTTTGGTACATACAAGATGGAGACGACAGGAGACCACCCAGACTTAGGCGGGATAGATAGACTAGAGAAGATAAGATAGATAGAAGATAGATAGATAGATAGATAGATAGATAGATCGATAGATAGATAGATAGATAGATAGATAGATAGATAGATAGATAGATAGATAGATAGATAGATAGATAGATAGATAGATAGATAGATAGATAGATAGATAGATAGATAGATAGATAGATAGATAGATAGATAGATAGATAGATAGATAGATAGATAGATAGATAGATAGATAGATAGATAGATAGATAGATAGATAGATAGATAGATAGATAGATAGATAGATAGATAGATAGATAGATAGATAGATAGATAGATAGATAGATAGATAGATAGATAGATAGATAGATAGATAGATAGATAGATAGATAGATAGATAGATAGATAGATAGATAGATAGATAGATAGATAGATAGATAGATAGATAGATAGATAGATAGATAGATAGATAGATAGATAGATAGATAGATAGATAGATAGATAGATAGATAGATAGATAGATAGATAGATAGATAGATAGATAGATAGATAGATAGATAGATAGATAGATAGATAGATAGATAGATAGATAGATAGATAGATAGATAGATAGATAGATAGATAGATAGATAGATAGATAGATAGATAGATAGATAGATAGATAGATAGATAGATAGATAGATAGATAGATAGATAGATAGATAGATAGATAGATAGATAGATAGATAGATAGATAGATAGATAGATAGATAGATAGATAGATAGATAGATAGATAGATAGATAGATAGATAGATAGATAGATAGATAGATAGATAGATAGATAGATAGATAGATAGATAGATAGATAGATAGATAGATAGATAGATAGATAGATAGATAGATAGATAGATAGATAGATAGATAGATAGATAGATAGATAGAGATAGATAGATAGATAGATAGATAGATAGATAGATAGATAGATAGATAGATAGATAGATAGATAGATAGATAGATAGATAGATAGATAGATAGATAGATAGATAGATAGATAGATAGATAGATAGATAGATAGATAGATAGATAGATAGATAGATAGATAGATAGATAGATAGATAGATAGATAGATAGATAGATAGATAGATAGATAGATAGATAGATAGATAGATAGATAGATAGATAGATAGATAGATAGATAGATAGATAGATAGATAGATAGATAGATAGATAGATAGATAGATAGATAGATAGATAGATAGATAGATAGATAGATAGATAGATAGATAGATAGATAGATAGATAGATAGATAGATAGATAGATAGATAGATAGATAGATAGATAGATAGATAGATAGATAGATAGATAGATAGATAGATAGATAGATAGATAGATAGATAGATAGATAGATAGATAGATAGATAGATAGATAGATAGATAGATAGATAGATAGATAGATAGATAGATAGATAGATAGATAGATAGATAGATAGATAGATAGATAGATAGATAGATAGATAGATACGTAGATAGAAACGCCCAAAGTGCCTGAGGTTCGCTAAGAAATGCTTCGCATTTAAAAGTGTCAAGTGCTGCTGCATTTCTTACAAATGGAATGCCTTTCATGTCTGTTCAACTTTTTCTCTCTCTCTTTCTCCTTTTTCCAAGCTGTTTCCCAATCCCTGCGGCGGGTAACAAACTGGAAACACATCTGGTTAACCTTCCTGTCTTTTCCTTTTCTAAAAAGAACGATAATTGGGCTAGCGGGTACATATTCATTCAGTGAATTGGGAGCGCGGAAACAGACAAAGGTAGTTCTTCGTCGTCCTTTGTCTGTTTCCGCACTCCCAGTTCCCTGGATGAGTTTTCCTTTTCTCCCCTATGAATGGATTGTGTTGTACATGGAGGGAGAGAGGATGCCTTTTATTAGCCCAGTATTGTTGTAAATGTAAATGTGTGTAAATTTTGATAATTAGTTTCTTGAGTTAAAAATATAATAATGATTAATTAATAAAACCTCATCAACAAAAATTTGTTAGTCGCTACTCCAGTCTGCTGGGAACAATATGTACTAGGTTTGCTTCGCGTAAGACCGTTCCTCGCTTTTAAAGGGACACTAAAGGCAAATAGCAATTTATGTCAGAGTGAAAGCTCAATGTATGACAACGTCTAAAATGGCAGTATTATCGACAGCAGGGCCCTACTTACCGAGAAATTAAGGTAAATGTATCACACGATGAGCGCCACGACTGGGACATTTTGGAAGTGATCCCGATGACGTGGGAGAGTCTGAATACAATTAATCACTCGTAATCAAACTAGCTGCAATAAAAAAAGAACCTTCCGTGCATCAAGACACGTAATAAAATGCAGCTTGTTTGTTTCTGTTTGATTCATGGAAAAAAGAACCCCTTTGGCGTTGCCATGGGGAACGGCGCGCGTGGTTCAAAGGTTCCATTTTCCCCGAACTGCGCTTCGCCCGGCGCCCTGCTTCGCTCACGCAGTCGCATCTCAGTGGTAGTTTCGGGATCGCGTACTGCCGCGTGTTTTGCATGCTCGTGAAAGTCGCTCTGACAGAAAGTTCGACAAAATACCACATGCATGTGATGTTGCCGGATGCCCGAATGGTGCACGCTGCCGCGCAGTAAAGGCGGGCAACGCTGGGCACGGCAACAGTGACGTGCGAAATACTGCTTTCAGGCGGGTGATTTGAAGTGCGCTAATGTGATGCGGACCACTAAAACGTGATTTTATTTCAAAATAAGCACTTCCTTGGCAAAAAAGTAGCACTACGAGGTTTCTGGACCGCTATTTCAACAATCAACGTCGACTTAATATTTGCCTTTAGTGTTCCTTTAAATATCTTGCTGCATGATAATTGGGATACCCTGTACATAAGGTACTCAATTGTGGAAGATGCAAGAGTGAAGGATTTAGAAAAAAATTGGGGACCCTTAAAGGGGTCATGAAGCACCCCTTGGGCTTGTTGAAAAAACACATCCTGCGGAAAGCTGACACGGCTATGAACTGCTCTGCCAAATACTACAGTCGTGCGCGCCGCGTAAAGGCCACAAGCGGAGCGCGAAGTTGCCGTTTTCCCAGGCGCCCTCTTTTCAAACAGAGGCCGGTTCTCACTCTCGTCGGTGGGAGGTGCGTCTGTCAGTTTACGTCGCGGATCTGTCAGTTTACGTCGCAAGAGACATAGCATGCTTATTGGCCGATAGCCGACATAAATCGAGAGCGGCGTTCGGATCAAATGCGCTTCTTGCCGTGGGGTGCCGCCACTTGCCGGCGCTGCACTCCTCAGTACACGGTAGCCGCACTCGCGCAAGCGAATCACAGCGGGAGAGCGATCGCGTTCCATGACGCACACTGACGTAACTTCTTTCCCCCGTGTCATCCCTCCCTGTCTAGCTTCGAGTGCGCTCGTCGGCACGAGAAAAGAGAGAAAGCGCTGGGAGCGTGCGCCAAACCCCCGTAACTCCGCTGATTCTTGGCGGATTCGAGAAATTTTTGCGGCAATTGATTCGGGAGGCAGTAAACTCCGATACTAAGGTCATTATATCATTACTTGGAAAAGTGGTTCATGACCCCTATAAGCTTCGCCTTTAAGAGTTGAACGCAATAGCGAATTCCGGCCCCTAGTGCGCACTTCAACCACTAATGTGCATACTTATTAATGTGTGTTGTTACACACACACGCACACAGACACACACAGGCGCGCGCGTTGTATCTATAGTAATGGTACAGGTTTTCGATCTAAAGCACTTCCCTGTGCTAGAGTGGAGACATATTTCTCACAATGCCTCACAGATGGCAGCACATTATCAATCTTTGTTGTTTGCTTGATCAATGCCTCCTCTAGAAAGGAAGCGTTGGCTTGATGTTTTCCACTAGATGGACATAGTTGTCCGTTGTTGGAGCTGTTTGAAAGTTCGTGTGTTTTTAGGAGCGATGGCTGCACTATCCCGGCTTTTTTCGAAGCATGGCGTTGCACATAAAACGTAGTTTGATGGCCTCACCAATGCGCCTACAAATCGCCGAATGGGCTCATTTTCGTCGTGACACCTGCCGAACAAAATGCGTCGAGACTCCTTCCACTACATGGCTTATATGTAGCGTTTTTTTCCGAAGCAATTGCGAGTAACATCGTGGCTTTGTGGCAGGACATTTGCTTGCCACTCAAGCGGCCCGGGTTCGGTCCTCAATGGGACCGAAGATTTTTATTGTTTATTTTATTTGCATATTTCTTGATTTTTCGGTCACGGATGATTTTTCGCTCACAAGCAACGCCGACACCAACGGCGGAATTTCTGCGAAATGAGCTCTCTAACGCTATCGTGTTAATAAAGAAACGTGGCTCGCAGTCTTCTGTAACACTGTAAGAAATGGGAGGGTAACTGATGAAAAGAACAATGTCAGACTCAGCTGCTAGCCACACCAGCTTCTTGGTGGCGATCTTTGTGATCTCTCATTTCGACTAGCCTTCATTTATATTCGCAACAATATAAGAAAAGAGAGTGAGTGCATTATAGACATCATCAGACACTACGATGCCTAGAGACCACACTGCCATGCCTTCTTACATAACCTCTTTGCTCACAACTGAACAGAGCCACGAAGAATACAACACATGACAATGCAAATAAATTTCGTTTTGAAAATACTTACATATTGCACCTCAAGATCTCCTATAGTCAGTGTGTCCTGACCCATCATGTGGATCTGGGCTATTGTGCATGGAACGACATTGTCATGACGGCTTGCCTGTGAGTGCAAACATAGAAAAAGAAAGGCACCAGTTCATCTGGAGAACAAGTGGCTTTTCAAAAAGAAAAACACATCCTGATCATTCAGTTTCCGAGGCAAGCAATACACATAATGCTACATGATGGCAGAGACATGTTAACATGGCTTTGTGTCAGAATACCGCAGCTTGTACGCCAGGAACAACAGTGCAGGTAGGTGGGAACATTTTAGGGAGATTAATATTTTCTGCCTTTGAGCTGCCTGACGGGCCTTTTCGTACTCAAAACCCCACACCCCGTTCATGGTCTGTAAACTTGTCGAGTCCGCCTGTACGCCTGCTGGCTTGTGTACGCAAACTTGCGGTACCCATGATCGCTCTAAGGGCAGTGTACACAACAAAATCAAGCAGAACTTTCACTTTGCTGACCGGTCGTGCTCACCGTCTCTGCTTTCGTAAATGTCTCAGCTGCGATGAAATAATCATGGATGTCTCCCTGTCTTTCTTTTCATAATGAGAATAAGAGTGCAACAAAGGAGCGTTACAATGTTGACACGAGTGCCAAAATATACTGCGCTGCTGTTCTTCGATCTCTCTTCCCGTATGCATCTCTGCTCTATAGCTTTGGTGGTCGTATGAAACAAGTATGAGCCAGCTTTCTTTGGAAAAAAAGAAAAAAAGCATGCTTAGTGTTGGTTTACACTGCAGATATCTATTTTGTCGTTTGCTGGTTTTAGCATGGCCTTTGTCAACACCTCATTGCACCGGATTCGAGTGTAAAGTGACATATTTTCAAACGTACGAAAGTAAGGGAATGGTCCGAGGGGCTCGTTTTCACAACTAATGAAACCGACAGACAAATAAGCCAAGGAGAGGAAGCTTTCCTTGGCTTAATTGTCTGTCGCTTTCATATTAGTCGTGTATAATATTTACAAATGAGAAATTTATCGTCGACACTCACAAACTTGCGCTGAGGCGTGTCCTGCTGAGAGTCCGGTGGCATGAAGCCTCCACCTGCAAGATAAGCGAATGTAATGGGCTTTGCATTAGTTGCGATATCGTTGGTAGATGAAGTCCGCTGGCTGAACCAAAACTTTAGATTCACCTACCATCGCCCCACGCTGCCATCGTAAGATAGGGCGACACAACACAGTTAATGGTTCCTAGAGGCGTCTATCGTAACTTCAAGGCCTTTCAGCCAATTAAGTTGGCGTGCTTTTAATAAAAAGATACTCCGGCAACACAAGACGAGCTCACAGACAAGCACAGACAGGAGCGCGCCAGAATGTATCAAAGCCATGGAGAAATGAACTGCGAAATCGAGGCGGTGTTGGTGTTCTGTGGTTGTTCCTTCTTATCAGTTCTTATGCCTCAAAAAGAAAACCAAGGACGTCGACGATAAAGTAAGATGTAACAGTTAAGCTGGAGACTAATAGCGTCAAGTATTTTAAAATTCTGGTAATTAGAAAGAGCGCAATAAGCACGAAGAAAAAAGGAGAATTTCGTAAAATAGCCGCTAGTCGGCAGCACTAAACATTTAATGCAAGGTTATTGTTTTTATTCGTTTGTCTAGAGCCGTAGTGCCCATTGAAAAATGGCGCTGTAAGCTGTCGTCGTGTGTGGTTTCTCTGGTCAACGTCCGTAGGCCTTTCCTCGAAGGTGCCGCAGACACTCGCCGCCAGTGATCGTGGTGGGCTCGTCGGGCGCCTTCGAGGAAAACCCCCCACAATGCCAAAAGTCGTCGAGAATATGCAACTTGGCTTTGCTGGCTGTCGCACCGCTTTCCGAAGGGTCAGTGTGCTTCTTCGGAGAAACAAACCTGTATCAACACAGTTGCGTTGTCGTACAAGAGTTTGAGCTCTTCCTGCTTTACGGAGAGTAACTTGCTGCTGCCTTCGGTGTGATGTGAACTGCGAAACGTGAAACCGACGTCGATGACTTCCATTTTTGCGAGCAGTTTCTTTTTTTGTCTTATCAAAGGTCGCGGCCGTCGACCTTTCAGTGTCACGGTGCGAAGGTTGTTTATATATTGCCGGTTTGATATAACTTCCGTGTCGGCGGCGCTTGATACACGCGGCAACAATTTGTTTTGCTTGTTCAGCTTTAAATGGACTGATTTTGCGCACTTTGTAGTCACGATCACGGCTTTTCTTGGCGTTCATACGAAGCGTGCGTTGGTTTCCCATTGTAAGCTTGTTTACATCTGTACACTACTGCCAAAGAACGGTGTACTACTCATCCGAATCTCGTTTTTTAATTGGGAGGTGGTGGCGGTGAAAGAAAACAAAGCACACCTGTTGCTTTCTGCTGTTCCCGGTTTTTTAGAAACATTTAATACAAAAAGGATCATAAAGTGTGCAAGATTAGCTAGAGCCCCAGTAAGTTCGTGGACTCTCTCTGTTGCATGTGCTTGTGTAAGACTTTTGTTTGGACTAGTCTCACTCGGTTTTTACGCATTGCACCGTGAGCGTACTGACAGCGCATCATTTCATATCATGGCTCATACCCACTAATGGGAACTTCCTATTAATTGAGTGGATAAAGCAAAATGAGTATAGAATTTTAAACGGAATCGTAGTCGCTAAACTTTAAATGAGAAAGTATGCACTATGACAGAATCAATAATATGTTATTTGTCAAAAATGGACGACAGAAAGAAAATGAATGGCTAAGCATCAATTGTAATGTATGAAAAAAAAAGAGGAAGAAAACTTGCCAGGTCAGTTCGTTTGAACTGGTAAGAAAATTCTAGTTTAGTTGGCCGAGCAATGATCCATGTAAATGAATCCAGGTGCTCCCCCACCCCCCCAGAAAAAAAGAGGAAAAGTTCATAACTATTCTATGTTTTGCAGTTTACTCTCATTTGATACATTTCATTAAACATGGGGGTGGGGGAGATCTTCATAAATGAAAAGTAATATTTGATGCAACCAATTAAACAAGTACTGTGCACAAACTGTTGTAGGAACGCTCTAAAACTGGTTATAGAAAAATAATCAGAAAAGTAAGGGTTTGAGTGAAGGATAGCCAATTGCAGTTCACATAGTTGGTTAAGGGTAACTGAATGAACTCATGCTGTAATAATAAGTGGATCTTTATAGACTGAAGAAGCTGTAATTGTTTATAAATAGCTCAACGAGTTAAATATGTCATTGTAAGACCTTTTACAAAAACTTGCCTGGTGACCCAAATTGTTCATCTTATCCTTGCATCATTGCACCAAACACTGACCACAACTCTTGGGCTACCGTTGTAGTTTCCATTGAGAGTCACTGATATATGCGAGTTCTCTTGTGCTGTTCACCAGGAAACTTTGCCATGCAAGAATCCTTATGAATGTGGGAGTAACACTTCGTTAATTGTTTTTTTTTTACTAGGTAAGTTGATGTCCAGTAAGCAACGAAGTGACTAAACGATACATTAAGTGGCATTGAAAAATGAAAAAGACAACACGTATTTGTAGCATGTACCACTGGATCCCAACTCGACATGTTACAGTTTGCGTACAATTTTGCGCAGGTTGGATAGATGCATAAGTTGTGTATGTGATGGTGTGCTCTGCTTGCAGTTGCTTCTTGCGTGACCTTGTTGATAAGTACTTCGAAATGATCAAACAAATACTGAGGAAAGAATCAAATCAACTAGACTTGGTAGCTCTTGAACTTAGAACGTGGCATATAGGTTAGCACTAATTTCTCTTTCTTTTTCAAGAAGTAAGCATTTGAACCCCGCTTTCATTCACTCAGCCTTGATAAGTCTTTGTCTTAAAATCATTCTGCAACCTTTCAGTCTTGTTTAAATCACCGCTGAAGAAAGTATTGATCCCACGGCTACCTTTTTGTGCATTGCAGTGTTGCCGGTGGCTAACGTGCAGCGGGAGTGTTCCGGGTCGAGAGCCACGTGACCAGTACGAAGTGCTCTGCTTGGGTCTCACGGGTGCAGGCAAGTCAACAGCCTTGGCCACACTGGTAGGGGAGCCCTGGGATGCTCTCGAACCCACCACAGGGCTTCAACATCAAGACGCTGCCAGTCAATGACACTGTGCTCAATATCAAGGAACTGGGTGGTACGCGTCACTTCACTGGCTTTTGTTGTCTGCCAAGCAGCAGTAGTTTACACTGAAGCAGCAAAAACACAAGTTCTGCCAAGGTTAAACCTGTATTGTGCAATCATCTCACCCTCTCCTGATCTTATACTTATTGTACACCTCCCTTACATTGGCATACCCAGCAGGGAGGTCAGTGGTCGTCAACTACCCCCCTCTCTGCCTCTGCACAAATGTTCACAGTTTTAAGTATATAAACGTACAAATTCAAGCACACATCAACATACATGTAGAAGAGTCTGACTCCCCTCCTTCTCCCTTTTGTGAGATGAAATCCAGACTGCATACCTGCTCCAGGCATCAGTAGCCTTTTAACTGCATTAATATGCGCCTAAACCATTTTGAGTGAGAATAGCTGTTATATAAGGCCACATGTTTACTCATCCACTGTGGACTTAGTCACAATAACTTTTCAAAGTGGTGCTGTAATAGGAAAGTCACCAGTGTTTCACGATTCACAATGCATGTGCTGCTGTTTCTTGCTTGCATTCATTACCCTCACCAAAGGTATGCTTTGGTCCTCACTGCATACTGTTTTAAGACATGTAGCGTTAAGACATGTAGTCATTATAATCAGCCAAAAGAAGACTAACCTCAATTATCTACCTCCGACCACCATTTGTGCAAAACCGACCAAAGAGAAATTTTGCAAAAAATCAGCATAGCACACACGGCAAGCTCCTGTCCCTAGTCAGTCACTGAACCAACAGCATTTACCTATGTAGCACCATGCATGTCTGCTGGTGTCACAATGTGCAAAGCAGAGACCAGAAGAACTAAAAAAAAAAAAAAAACAAGAAAAACAATGTAGATTAATTGAATTTGCAGTTTCTCCACATTGCATGGTGCTGCCATGTTTGCCAAAGGTTGCCATCATGGCATTCTGTACCCAATAAACAGGTTTGCTTAAGATGTATTCAATATGTCAGGTGATCTCGGGGCCCTTCATTACTGGCAAATAATAAGTGGTGCTTGATGCCTTGTCATGCAGGCTCGGTACGTCCATTTTGGCAGGAGTATTTTGGGGATGCACACGGAGTGCTGTTTGTGCTGGATGCTGCCGCCGGAGAAGCCTCAATACAGGCGTCTCGTCAGACTTTGGCAGAAGTGCTGCCGCACCTGAAAGGGCGCCCCTGTGTTGTGCTGGCCACTCATGCTGATCTTTCAGGCTGCGCCACTCAAGCACAGGTGGGCCTGCTTGTTGTTATACATGGGGCCATAATTTACTTGTTCCTAAAGGAGCACTTGGTGTGTGGGAGAAAATAAAAAAAAAATGTTAATGGATATCTTAGAAAACTGCGACAAAGCCTTGAACTAAAGTCACATATGCAGTGTGCAGTGATTCCACTCCTGCGCCAAAGTGCGCCAAATTGTATTTACTGCGCCATCCTGATAATATCGACGAAATTTGCGCCAAACTGCGCCAAAGTCTCGGGTTTGGGGGCGTCTATCACCGGCAATCGCACCGCCGGCGCGTCAGAACATGTGCAGCTCGATCTTGGGGCTGCCAATAAATCGCAATCATGGACCAAGAATTATTCCGCTGAATAAATAGCGCTCGCGCGTGCGTTCCGAGTAAGCCACGATGCCATGCACGGTGCCGACGCAGCTTCTGTTCTGGAAGTCGGCTCGACAGCAAAACGCGCTCTCCGCAGAGGCTCGTGACGTCTAGGCCTATCGGTAGCGAGGAAGTCCGACGGCGATTCATCGGCGGACGTCGTCTGTTCCAGAAACGCTGCTGATAGCTCGTTTAAAAGCGTCGCATGTCACATAAGGAAAGCAATTTTCAGTAATAACTACATGAGTGCCGCTAAATTGTCTGTCACTTCTGTTCCGGACATCGCGGAATGAAATCTGGGATCGCTCGCAGTAGATATATGGGACATTATCGAATTTTCCTTGCTTCGCGTTATGGAAGAGCACGCGAACGGTGGAAACGCGTTGACACTTTTCCTCAGATATACTTTATCCATGGATCTTCATCCAGAACAGCTTTTTCCCTTCCGCCAGCACGCGTCCGAGTTTCTGATCACTCTGCGGTAAATACCCCCTAAAGGCCCTGCCCTTTCGAGCTCACGTGCTAGGGTTCCAATTCGAATTTTTTGCTTGCTTTTTTAAAAATGTCATCTCATTAGTAAAATCATACCTCCTGGTCGGAGCAGCCGCAAATGCGCAGCTGTCAGTAGCGGGCCCGTCGCTGACTGCCCACAGTGAAGCGGCTAGGCCATGTTACACGTCCGCCCCTCGCTTTCGCGGGTCAATAGCTAATGGTTAAAAAAATTCAGTTTCGCTTAAGAGCGAAGCAATGAATGCGATACCAAAAAATTGTATTGTGAAACGAAGTAAGACTAGCAGCGAACTCTTTTGGATCCGATCTCGCGAGCTCGACAAAACGCTTGTTTAAGCGAATATGGCCCCTCCAGGAACCGAAGCGTTTTCTTGCTCTGAGTTCTCTAAACGCGAAGTAAGCGTTGAGAACACAGCAAGTTTACGAGCCGTCTCCTGATGCCTCGAGATAGCGCGCGCGCAAGCGACTGCGCCCTTCGAACGATGCGCTCGCCCCCCCCCCCGCCGCTCCCCTGGCGTCCCTTCATGCTTCTTACGAAAGACGGGCAGGGCGTTTCCTCTCTGTTTGATGAGCAATCGACGGCAGGCCCGCACGCGGGAAGATGTTATCTCATGCGCTGTCCGTGCGGCGGAGACAGACGGCCGGCTAGTTTAATCTCCGCTTCAGCCGCGTTCGTCGCCAGCGCTCGCGAGCTTTTACCTGCGGCTAGAATGCGCGTGATGATGTTATTAATTTGGACTTTATACGAAAATTACAGCAACGGCGACGGCAAAAATCCGCCGAGAGTGTCCATATAATTGATATCGCAGCGGTCAATGTACCCCCTGCCCCCCCTGTGCGCACGCCTATGCTCCTGAGTTGATTTTTTCCATGAGATTTGCAATGAATCGAAATATTTGTAGCCTTCATAAGAGCCCCATAATAATACTCAGGTGCTTGAATGTTAATGCAATATGCTTCTGTATTGCACTCCAGGATGTAAAATTCGCTGCTCCAAAGTGCTCCCAGATACAAAATTATCTGCTCCAAAGTGCTCCAAAATGAAAATTTTGCTGCTCCAAAGTGCTCCAAAACGGAAATTTCGCTGCTCCGAAAATTGCTCCAAATCAGAAGTCCTCGGTAGCATCACTGAGTGTGCAAGATCCAGTGTGAAGGTGTAATTTCTAAGAGCTTGCAAATTAAGCATGCGTTTCTGAGCTCTCGATTTCTGTGCACAGAAGCAGTCAACCATCCGCAGGCTTTCCTCAAAGGCATTAAGAAAAGACCGAGCTCTTACATGGCACTGTCGTTGCCTTGGGCTTTATATCTTGAGCCGCCATGATTTAACTGGAAGTCTTGAATATGTTATATAATAGAAGCTGCTAGCTTAGTGTATGGTACCTTTTGCAGTACGTTGTATTAACTGTACATGTGTTTCAACAGGTGGAGCAACTGTTTGAAGGCCTGATGCATGGTCGGAAATCAGCGGTGTTGTCTTGTTCCCGGGGCCAGCGTCAGGAGGTGCTCAAGGCGCTTGAAATGCTTACCGGCTACATGACAGCATCCATCAAGTAGCATCAAGCCACAGGCGCACCTGCATGAAATGCTCAAGGGCGGTGCTTGGCCTTACCCCCACCGTACCGACAGATGTGTTGCGGACAGATGTATTCCTCACCACCCTGACCATCATCCTCCGGCACAGTTGTGTTTTCCGTGGCAAAACTCACTGGTAGTTTCTTTTTATACAACTTACCTATCGAGAAATGACACTTAGGGTCTCCTTACCGACACATGGAGTGCCCCCTGACTCCAGGGCGACTTGCCTGGTTTTCTTCTGAACAGACTTCATGCGATCAGTGCTGCCAAAGCTTGGCATCTCATCTGCCTGTCGAAACATGTGCGGGCGTTGACAAGACATATGCAACGAGATTAACAGGGTGCACACGGCGAGCCTTTGTTACAAACAGCACCTTCTGTCCGCTGCCACTGGGGACAGACTAGACACGATGTTGGTACCTGTAAGCACTCACTAGCAAGTGCTTCAGTAGTATTTACCAATATACTGTTGGGGAGAGATGGGCAGCCATGCAAGGCAGATATAGTCCGACCTAAATGGCTTTGTTGTCATGGTGACTGTACTGGGTCTTACCGTGAATGCCTCATTGGAGCACTATATTGCTCTGCATGGCGTTCGGCATTGCAGTGAACGTTAGACTATGGTTGGGAGAGTGGTAATGGATAGCTGTGCATTGACAATGATGTGTTAGGAGCGAGACATTTTTAAATATGTTTGTACCAAATCAACAGACAGTGAAAAATGCCACATTGTAACCATTTCCTCAATGCGGTCAGTCAAGCTTAGTCGCAGATGGCCGTTTGCGCCCCTCATGAGCTCAACGTGTTCCCACCACCTCCTGAAGCTGAACGCTTTTCAAAAAGCCTGGTGTCATTGTTTTGAGCAGTGAACATTGTTTGAGTGGTCTTAATGTTGTACTCGGTAATAGCTACGGCATGCAGTTGTGATAGTCCCATTTGAAGGCCCTACAGACATCGGCATTAATGACACGTCACTGTGTGTGTCGGTGCGGCTGTAGCGTTTTCTTCCTGGCATGTTCCGGTGAAGAGTCCACATGCAAGCACATGTTACTAGCCAACCCAAAATGCGTGCTCACATGTCCCGCACTGCAGGCATTCCTCTGCTCTTGAAGCAAGCCTGCAGGTTTGGCTTGTTGTATGCTCTTGACCTGCAGCTCACTGTTTGTTGTCACGCACACTGTTTTGTCATTGCACAAACCTGACCTGGCTTGCATGCCTGCCCTGTGTATTGTGTTCATGCTGTGTGGTAAAACAGCGCACCAAAGATTGCAACTGGGTGTACTTACTACTGCCATGGGAAAGCAGTGCTAACAGTTTTCTTGCGTGTGTGTGTGTGTGTAAAGCTTGTATGTCACAGTTTTGTTGTTTGGAGCTCAAAATTCATTTAGCCTTGGCACGCACAAACTAAATATTAAAGCACTGAGCTTTCATCCTGGTTATTGCTACAAGCCAAAATACTCTCTAGGGCTCACGGATATTGCTAAGAAGCCTGCTATTGGACCTGTGCCCTTCCAGGCTTATTCGTTAAATTGTGAGTGTTTGGGCACTCAGACTAGCACTTGAGAATGGCTCTGTGCAATGTTTTCTCAGAAGCTTATATTTCTGCTTCGTGGCAACGTCAGGTATGTTCATTGAAAGTGAAAACTAGGCTAGTTGGTATGCATTGTGCATCTTGCAGAAACCAACGATTTACATGTCACAGAGAGAGCGGAGCGTTGTAATATTTCACTTCAAGATCCCTTGTTGGCTTCCTATTTTTCTTCACAAGTGGAGATGGCACATTAAAAGACAGAGATAATACTGTGCAGATACTGTGCAAGGATTTTCTTTTGGTTTCCTTCACTTCTTGCCACTCAGTGCACCGAATGGCCTGTACCAGCAATAAAGGTGCAACATTATTGCAACGCATAACAGAAAGTATGAAAAACAAAAAGAAACATTACATAACAGCAGTGAATGGCCTGTTTCAGTTATACAGTATAGACCGCTTATAACGTAAGTCGCCGGAGTCGCGAATATCCGCACTATAAGCGGTACCGCACTATAACCAAAACAACCTTCTTCAAAGTCTGCACTAGCGCAAAACGTGTTGAGCATGTGGCCTCGCGTGTCCGATTATCGACATATGCGATTTGGGGCGCTTACAACCACTTAAATCTCCGAATGTTCAAAAATTAACCGCCAAAGACCCGCATTGCCAACGAAATGAACACGGGGGAAAAAAGCAAACAAAACAAAGTGCCATCGCGGAAATTCGCCGACTACGTTTCAGGCCACCTCGAGGTATGCGCATTACACAGAAACCATGTCGAATCGCGACCGAAATTTCACGTGCTGAGCGGTACCGATCGTTCGATTTCACGGGCGCGCACGCGATGCCCAAGACATAGCAATCGAAATCCGGAACCACCATTCGAGAGTTGCATGTGCCAACCATGCCCTCGTTTTCATTAACGATATGATTCCCTTCCCTTCAAGTGCAGCCATCGGAAAAAGTTTCGTTGATTCCGCACCAAACCGCAACTTTTATCGCACGCGACCGCTACCGAAAAGCAACCAACGTTGATTAGGCCTAGCCTGCGGTTCAGCATGTTGTCGCGGGAAGTTTGTCCAAGACAACAAGAAGATCGGAGGTCGAAAAGATCGCACTCAAGCACTAACCCAAGAACAGCGCGCGTGATACGAAGTATGTGTTCGCGGCCGGGAGATCAACGGCGACAAAAGCCCGCCAAGCTCGTTTAAGTCCGCGCACTGGCAGAAAAGGCGAAAGCTCGCGTCATGAAGCCGCAAAACTTTTCAATTTGCGGACGAGGTAGCAAAACGCGATATCTACAGAAAGTGTGATAAGCGTGATAACGACGAGTCGACGGCGCTTTTCCCGACAGGAAACTTACTTTTAAGTGCACTTGATGAGGGCGCGATCGTCGACAAAAGCCCGCCAAGCTCGTTTAAGTCCGCGCACTGGCAGAAAAGGCGAAAGCTCGCGTCATGAAGCCGCAAAACTTTTCAATTTGCGGACGAGGTAGCAACGCGATATCTACAGAAAGTGTGATAAGCGTGATAACGACGAGTCGACGGCGCTTTTCCCGACAGGAAACTTACTTTTAAGTGCACTTGATGAGGGCGCGATCGTACGTTCCACGCGGAACGCGCTGCCGGCAAGCGGGCCGCGGAGCGGCGGAGCCTTGCCGCCGCCGGTGCAAAGGCTACTCCGTCGCCTAGGCAACCACCATCCTTCCCCACTCGGCGAGCCCGCGCAGCGCTGCCGCCGTCTTTTTCCTCCCTCCGCCCCTCGTTCGTTCACTGTGCGTGCCCTCGCCCTTCGTAACGACCTCGTCGCTCCCTCCCCAGCGGCGTACCTCCTTTGAGAACCGCACTCGCTACCGCGTTTGTCAGAAATATTTTCCCGCAACCGCATTATAAACGGTATTTCATCTTGGAGGACTGCACAATAAGCGGTATGCGTATACATGCGGTTCTATGGGAGGGTAAACGGGAGTCGAAAAAGACCGCATTATAACCGGTCCTGCACTATATGCGGTTACGTTATAAGTGGTCTGCACTGTAGTGAATATGATATTATGTCAGCTAATGACTCGTCATAAAAGATAAAAATCTTTACAATGCATGGCCTCTCTAGATTCACATCATTTGCCTTCATTTATTTTACTGCACAACTATGTAGAATTTATCAGCATGGTGAAAGCCTTAATGGTTCACGTTCGTTTTTGGTTGTTCTACAGTATAGCTTAATTGCAGTTTCTTTCTCTTAGCACACTGTTACCTTAGTAGCACCTAATTACGTTGAAAAGTCCACACTTTAATTGGTGATATGCCCAGAAAGTGTTGTTTTCATAGGGGTCTTTGAAGAATAGAGGCAGTCTTCACTTCCAACAGTAGCAAATTGCAACAGAAAGAAACACATGAACCACGCATTCTGTTAAACACCCTCTCTTCTTTTTTGTGTTAATCACCAAGCGTGACAACTTGCACCTGGCCCAAAACAGCATTACATACTTTCACAACATTTCTATTACAAGTATGCATTCCATTATTGGAAGGTGGTTGAGAAAGACAAGGTGCACTTTGAGAGGCACTAAAATTTTGAATTTTTTTTTGCAGCGTTTCATGCCATGAAAAATTGGGCAGCACTTGGATATATGCTGTCTGGAATAGATATTCCCTAGACTGCACAATCGATAAAGAAGTCTTTCTGCGTGTGCTCGCACAAGCTGAAGTCAAAAACCCATTGTTCTTTTTGCTCTGCCATTTGAACCGAGAGTCTGTGCCCTTATGCACATATTTATGATTCAGAGTTCGTACTTGTATTAATTGGTTCGGGTTTGCAAGGAACATATATTAATAAATAATAATATTTCTGGGGCCTTACGTGCCAAAACCATGATAGGATTATGAGGCACGCTGTAGCGGTGGACTCCGGATTAATTTTGACTGCCTGGGGTTCTTTAACACAAAACTGCTAAGTACACGCGTGTTCTTGGGTTTTGCTTCCATCAAAACGCAGCCACCGTGGCTATGAACCGAACCCACACCCTTAAGCTTAGCAGTGGAACACTATCTCCTTGGCTCTCAGGTTGGGTGCAAGGCACACAGAAGCCATATGACCTCCATTTTGTATGATGGACAATTGGTGCAGCTTTTTTCCTTTTTTTTTTACCTAAATGAGATCTGAGTTTTGCACAATGGTGCGTACATGCGTAGTTGTCTACCATTTCAAACTGCTGCAATCCTTTTCTGTCATTGCATGCAATTTGGGTAGTGCCCTTCATTTTCTTTAGAAACCAGCCACCACAGCAGGCTTTAAGAAACAGCTATACTGTAATACCTTTGGATGCTTTGAAGCTTAATTGCCATGTGAGCAGATGATGTGAGACGAGAGTAGCTTTATTCATGACAGTATTCACGGTGTATTTACAGCTTGATTTATCATTTCTGTTTAATTAAGCTGTGATTTTCTCTGTGAATATTTGTGACAGGCCACTTAATGTCACAAGGGTGAGTGAATACACAATCTGTGTAGCAGTTCAATTCTCCGTAAGCAGACGTGGTTGTTCACACTTTTGTTCCACAGAACACCTCTGATGCACGTTTCATGGGGAGATTTAATAGCCCTCTCTCTGACGTTTCCGGACCAATCTTCTGCACCTGGAGGCCGATGCATAGCTGCATTCTGCACTTCTTGCTACGCGACTTAAGCAGCCAGGATTTGAAACCTCAACATTGTGCCCCGCAACGAGTACGCTGTCGCCACTTAGCCCCCATCGTAGTCACACGACAAGCCATAAGAATACGGTGCGCTGACCTGAAAACATCTTGTGTGAACACGTTAGTGTCATGGGAACCTGTTGCAACCATAAAGTGTATTAGTGGGGCACTAATGTGAACCGACTCCACCTGTTGATTAATGTGAAACCAAAAAGATGTTTTCTCGCGCAGAAGGTGCCAAAACGTCGGTGCCCAACGTGGCAACGCTTCAAGGGATGCTGCATTACGCATGCGTGATGCTTTTAAATTTTGCGTGGACAATACTACGCAGGCAAGAGGAATCACATACGTGCTTACTTGCATGGCACTGTTTTAAAAGGTAGCGAGTTACTAAGGGCAGCATCGTGTCTAGTCTAGTCTTCTTTTTATGCTCTGTTGCTGCAGAAGCAGCCTTTTGTTGGCTACTTTTCTTGGCATTTATTTTAACATTCTCGTGTTGAATGGATTGAACCTCTCTTGTCTACTGCATGGTCCTGTTTTACATGAATACCCTTGCAATTTTTAAACCCCAAGTGTGCTGAGCTGAAACATGCTGCAAAGATACTGCATATTATTCTCAGATGAAGTAGGTCGCGATGCAACACTTGCATCCAAGCCATTGACCTGCCCATCACTTGTAAGGCTTTATTTGGATGCTGCTGAAGATTCTGTCAGCGTGTTGAACATGCTGCCATATTTTGTGCGATAAGCCATTTATTTACTATGATATACCAGGTTGTCTTCCCCTGCCCAAATGTATGATAGAAAAAGAAATTATGATTGTGGCATAGAGAAACATAATGGTGATGCTTCCCAAGCTACTGCCATTTGTGTTCTCGGAAAAGTTTTGTTTTACGTCACCATATTGAAGGCTTCACTCAAGAGGTCGTCATTTGAATGAAAAACTACGCAGGCAAGAAAAGAGAGACATCAGTATTTTGGAATACTCGGGGTATTTCATGCTAATAAAAATTAGGCATATTTGACTGAAAAGACTCTTAAATAAACTCCTTGTGACTTCCGATTTGTCAAAGCGGGTGTCAGCGTGAAAGCTGCAAGTTGGAGACTTCGGTGAAATGGCCTCCAACGTCATGTAAATGACTTGGGTATGTCGTTTCTTTTCACATCTGTTAGAAGAACTGAACCTGTACGTATACAAGATCATGTGCAGTGACATTGGAGCCGTCTAAGGAACTACTTTTGACAGTGTTCTCATCAAACTGAGCCAGGTTTTACTTGGCACCGACATATCGCCATAGACTGAAATAAAGCATAACTGCATCTCCTCTAATCTGACTTTCCAAGTTTAACCGTTTTATTTGCAGAGTCCATACGAACACTGGACCAAGACCTTGTTTATGAAAATCACTTATTTCTCCATGGCATGTTCTCATCTCCTGCATTTATGCCTTCAGTCCGTTGTGGTCAAGACCTGGACAGAGTCTGCTTGTTAAGCACAGTGTACCTGCAAGCTTTTTTTTTCTTCTGCTCTAAAGAATAGCTGTCACTGTGTTGTGTGGTGCCTAGCTTTGATTAATAGTAATTTCTGCATTTCCTCTCCGCTGGCATTGTGTTTCTAAGAGGATAAACTGGGATACGACAGTTGTCAGTTGTTAAAAACCTACAGGCTTCATCGTGTTCAAATAAAAATGCCAATCAAGACTCCTCCTATGATGTTCTTCCCTCTGACATTGTCATTTGTGAATATTGGTGTATAGTTCTTAAAGCAATGCCTTGAACCAAAACAAGGAATGGGGGTTGGGTTAAACACAATCCGTTTCACGCAGATTCAGTTCCGCCAGAAAGACTCTGGTTTCTTGTTCGAGAAATAGGATCTACAACAGTTCCCGACACTGAAATGGTCCGGCGCGGTAAACTGCATCTTCAATAATTTATGCAGTGCTGTTGACTTAAACGTACCAAGCTGAAACACTACACGCAGCAGAGCTCAAGAGACTGCACTCACAAATACAAGCATTCTTTAATTTTCCATTTAAATTCCTTCTTGTTTCCAATCATGTGCCGAGCGCATGAGGCATCTGCAAGTTTTGTCAGGAGTTGGGAGAAATCGGCCTGTTGGCAGATTAGAAACCGCGACCAGTGTTTTTAATGAAAATTTAACGAAAATAGCTACAGCAGGCACACTCGTAAACAAGGCCATTATGAGTACTGTGCACATGGGTGTGGCCCTTTAATGTGTCCATCAGTGAGCTTTTTTTTTTCGCCAAGTGTTTCTCTATTGCTAATTGTACTGAGAGCCGGTAAAACAGTAGAAATTTATACAGATAAACGAAAAGCTACATTTTTCGATTCGTGTTGCATTGCAACATAGACAAAAGCGAATTTTGAATATTGATTGAAGTAATAAATGAAAAGTTTTGCAGTCTGCTTGGCAACAAAACTTTTCATATAATTTGATACGTGTATGCTACACGTGACATGACAGAATTACATATGGTGCTTACTCGCTGCTAGGTAACTAATTTGCTTAAAGGGACACTAAAGGCAAATAACAATTTATGTCAGAGTGAAAGTTCAATGTATGACAACGTCTAAAACGGCAATATTATCAACAGCAGTGCCCTACCTACCGAGAAATTAAGCGAAATGTATCACACGATGAGCGCCACGAGCGGGACATTTTGGAAATGATCCTGATGACGTGAGAGAGTCTGACTACAATTAATCACTCGTAATCAAACTAGCTACAATAAAAAAAGAACCTTCCGTGCATCAAGGGACGTAATAAAATGCTGCTTGTTCGTTTCTGTTTGATTCATGGAAAAAAGAACCTCTTTGGAGTTGCCATGGGGAATGGCGCGCGTGGTTCAAAGGTTCCGTTTTTGCCGAACTGCGCTTGGCCCGGCGCCCTGCTTCGCTCACGTGGTCGCGTCTCAGTGGTAGTTTAGGTATCGCATACTGCCGCGTGTGTTTTGCGCGCTCATGAAAGTCTCTCTGACAGAAAGTTCGACAAAGTGCCGCATGCATGTGATGTTGCCGGATGCCCGAATGGTGCACGCTGCCGCGCAGTAAAGGCGGGCAACGTTGGGCACGGCAACAGTGACGTGAGAAAGACCGCTTTCAGGCGGGTGATTTGAAGTGCGCTAACGCGATGCAGACCACTAAAACATGATTTTTATTTCAAAATAAGCACTTCCTTGGCACAAACGTAGCACTACGAGGTTTCTGGACCGCTATTTCAACAATCAACGTCGACTTAATATTTGCCTCTAGTGTCCCTTTAAGCGATGGCCTTTGTTCGGGAACTTGGTTGTCTGTGCAACATCGATACACCAGAACCTACTACACGAACCTCCATTCCAAACAGCCTCTCTGTGTGGACTGTAATTGTTGTTTATGCTATGAACCACCTCCGTTCGAAGCTATATATTTTTTTTTTTTACTTGAGATTTGGTCCGGGTTTAGGCACATTCATAGAATATCGCTTCAGGTTTAAGTATAGAAGACTAGTCTGCTACTGAAGGTGTGTTAGCATTTTGAAAAGCACAAAGCAAATATTGGATGTGTAGAACTTGTACTATGCTACAACTCTTTCAATAGAGCACAGCAACCAGCTCATTGGATAGACACAGCTATGAAATCACCAGTGCAAGCAATAACTTTCACCCCATTGCTGCAATACTGTCATTTTGCACTAGCAGCAACACTCCCAACCCATAGCTGGAAGTAAAAGAAAGCGGATACCAACAGTTACCTTTTTGTAAGTTACGTGTAAATGTTGGTGCCATCTGCAACGCCATGCTCATAGATCTTGACACTAAATCATTTTAAACTGATATTCTTTCAAAACTCTACCTTAAATAATTTTGCAGAAAGAGATCCTCCACTAGAAGGGGAAGTCAAACTTCCACTTTTGAGTGTCGCATGGAAACCCCCGTGCCAGTAAGTCAATGTGACATCATGAATTTCGAAGTGTTTTCTTGAATTTGGGCCATGGCAGCCCGGAAACTTCACTTGTTGCTTCTTTTGTAATGTAACATGACGGTTGCTCATAACGAAACTTGCTTTGCAATTGGCTTCTCTAGCAACCCAGTATGATGCTGCCATCTGTAATAAGAGTGACAAACAGATTGGGCGAGCTATTCAAATCAAGCACTTAACAGCACATATAACCTGTAGCCGCACAAAACATGAAACGTGCAAAACAACTTGCACAGCAAACATGAGACGTTAAACCCTGCCAGTTGCTATTACTTAAAGGGCCCCTAAGCCACCTCCGTCATTTTTTTAACACGCGTGCATAGAGTTCAGAATGCTATCATGATGAACAATGCCGAACGCGGCAGCGCTATGAGCCGTGGGCGCCCCACCAATTCCAAGAGACAATCCCTTCTTTACTCCGTGCCTTTCGGCATTCCTCGTCCCCTCATTGTTCGCCGTGACGTCAACATGTCGTCTGCTCGTCATCTACAACACCTGTTTACCTGCTCGCAGGTATACGTCCGCTTGCTGCTCTTCCTCTTCGCATGGGGAGGAGGAACACTCGACCAGGAGGAGAGACGAGCCGACGAACGGAGCATAGCGAAGGAAAAAGTGAAAGGAGCGAGGGCATCTTTCTTATCATCAAACACACGCGCGTGTAACTCCGCTATTACGGCGCCGTTCTGAAAAATTCTTGCGGCTTCGTGTTCAGTGTAGACTCGTGCATGACTGCAACACAACTAAATTTTGACCTCTGGGTGGTTTAGGGGTCCTTTAACAGCAACAATAATGGCTTAATATCTTCGAATCACTCATTTTAATAATAATTAGAACTAACAGACAATAATGCCAAGGAAAGTATAGGGGATGTTATTTGTAGGAATTAGGATATAAATGTGAAGCAAGTGAAGTGGACGAAAAGAGAACCTGCCGCCGGCAGGGACCGAACCTGCAACCTTCGACGGCAGGTCACCTTTTCGTCCACTTTACTTTCCTCAATTATATCACAATTACTACAAACAACATCCCCTATACTTATTGTCCGTTACAAGGGGATACCCAGGAGTAACTGGAACAGCGTTGCATTGGGCGGACTTACCATAGCCCACAATCCTCCCACTAGGCGAGCATCGTGCTCCACTTTGCAAGCTCATTGCATCCGGTGAATTCACCCAGAAGCTTTTGTCTAGATAAAGTGATTTTTTTCATGAAATCAGTTTCGTGCTCTCGGCATTTTTTGTGATGGCTGATTTAAGTGAACTGTGTTCGGTTGTGAAATTTTGTTTTGGGGTGGTAACAATAGCACACTGACTGGCCACGAGTGGCAAGCTTGAGGCGAAAGTCTGGGTTGCTTAGGAGCTGTTTTTTCAAAGCATGGCCTGTTTTAACTCAACCTTCTCTTTGCATGTTTGTCGAAATTCGAGGCAGAAATTTCTCAACGGCACTTCTCATCCCCAAATCTTCTGTTAAAGTTAGCTGAACCGAGCTCCATGCTCTGCCAGATAACATCTCCAAGTCTTCAATGGTCCGTCGTCACTGTTCAAGCATAAGTGCACAAAATTGTTTGATATTTTATGTTAAAGAGACAAAGAGAGAAGTCAAGACACCACAATAGTTTGTGGTGTCTTGACCTCTCCCTTGTGTCCGTGTTTGCACACACCGTTTCTTTAACATGAATACTTACCAACTAGCTCATCTCTCTGTTGTTTTGATATTTTAGTCCGTTCGTGAAGTTGATGGACATCCAGAATGAGGTTTGTCATGAATGGATTTTTCCCCCGTTTTTAAAAAAAAACAAAATTACTCTTAGCCTTAAGTCTTTTCCATCGCAGCGTCCTTGTAAAGTGTTTATTATCACAATAGTTGCCGAGTCATTTTGCTGGAGCATGAAACAAAATTTCACAGCCACCCGCAGTTCACTTCAATCGGTCATCACGAAAAAAAAAAAAACACCGAGCGCACGAAACCGATTCCACGAAAAAAACGCTGTACCCAGAGAAAACCTTCCTGGGAGAAGCCAACGGATGCAATTTATTTGAAAGGAGTTGCGTGACGCTCGCCTAGCGGGAGATTTGCGTACCATGCGCCGAGCGGCTAGCGCAGCGCTATTCCACTAGCTTTTGGGTACCCCCTCGTAGTTCTCATTAATATTGTGCCTAACAAAGAAAAATGAGCCCTTGAAATTCCCCTTCTTTCACTCATTTTAATAATGCAGGTTAAAATGGATAGAAAGTTCACTGGTTATGTACAGAAGAGCCAAAGTCCCTCCTCCCCTTCTTCCCAGAACTACTCAGTCATCAGCCCAGTGTCACCCAGTGTCACCCAGTGTCATCATCTGTTGTGTCATAGAAGATGTCAGTGAGGTCGGTTGATGTCTCCACTGGCTTTGGTTGTTGGGGCTTGACAACGTAGTCATCCACAGTTGTTGGGATCCGCACGCCATCCTTCTCTGCCTCTAACCGGCTGTCGGCCACACACTTCCTGAGGAAGTGAAAAACAGTCAGTGTCCGAGGCCTCCCTCTCCAAGCCAAGCTATTGAGTAGCTAAGGTTGCACTGTAGCTCGAGCCACACTGCAAGGTAGCTCTACGTAGCTTGAGTAGCTAAGGTAGCACTAAGTAGCTTGAGTAGCACTGCAGCTATTGAGTAGCTATTGAGTAACAAGATGACAAGCGCCAATAAAGCTTTAGAAAAATTGGTTCTGCCAGGAACAATAAGGGAAGGGTGTTGAAAGAATTTCAGTTACCGAGATTCGCCCCTTGGGAACACAACCTACTCTGACAGCCTCGATCTAACAATGCATGGCACTTAAATGTCGCAAGACTATGTGCAACCCTGTTCCTAGCGCTGCAGTCCAAGTATATAACAGGGGGACACCGTAAGAACACCATGAGTCTAAGGCCCTTGCCCACATTTCAACCTTCTGATCACTTGTCACTCTTGTTCCATAAGCGAATTGTACACACTCTTGAATGTGCGAGCAAAGTGCATTTGCCCAATGCTGGGCAAAAGTTGTAGGAAGGATTGTGCGCGATCCAAACATAGCAAACATTGCACTGACCGGATTAACTTGCTTACGGTAATGAAAAGTGGCGATAGCAAAAGCGAAAAAAAAGAATAATGGTTGTGTCAGTACGTGGCATCGCAGGAACCAGATTAGGAAACAGTCAATACCCATTAAATTATGCAAAACTGTAGTAATTTTGATGCCTAGAAACGGACTGTTTCACATTATCTTGGAGTAAAAAGTGTGCAATATTTGTTCAGGGCATACACAAGAAAGCCTGGTCTCAGTGATACTCTATCGCTTACCCTCAACATTTTCGCACAGGATCTTCAAGCAGGCAGATGTTATATGCAGGGTAGTAAGAAAAACAACTTTCTATTCATTGCTGATAACTTCTATAATATTTAACCAATTGTAATAAAACAAGCATCTTGTTCCTTGCACACTCAGCATTTATTACATATTCCATTGATGTCATTGAAGGTACTAGTGACACGACCCCCTCAAGGGTCGCGGGCCCATACGTTATTCAGGACACATTTTCCAGGACACTGATTCATTGGGACGATGTGGACCCCTAAGATGGCCTACGACTTCTTCCTCTGGGCTTGGGCTAAAAAGCAAGTTTACTGCGCAACACCAAAAAGTGTTGATGAATTAGAGAGATGAATCAGCAAGTTTTTAGAAATGCACCGCAGCGATATCTAACGAAGTCAGTCACAAACATCTCCAGTCGTTTACAAAAACTAGCGAATAATGGTGATGCTTATGTGGAATTTTAGCAATGCTTAATGAAAGGAACAAAATGCTTTTTGTTTCGTAAAAAATGGCTAAGTACTTAAAAAGCTACACATTTTTAATAGTGAGTTCATTTCCACCCAACCTGTGTGTGTGTGTATGCGTGCGTGTATTATATATATATATATTATTGGAATTCAAAGGCTCCAAAAGGAAGTATAGCTCAGCTTTTGCTGCTTCTACAGCATTCCCTCCGTGGCATGAAATGATGTGAATCATAATTTTGCTGAACTGTTTTACAAGCATGGATCATTGTTTTAATGGTCCAAGTTTGAGATAAGACTTAAAAAAGAAGTAATTTGGCCCTTCTTTAAGATTTGAAACACTTTGAAACGAGTGAAGTACCTAAAGGAAATATATTAAACAAATAAAATTTGAAGAAAAAAAAGGAGACTTAGTAGAAGGTGTGACATTATGAAAACATTTCTCTTTCCCATCAGTGCTCAGCATTTTCCATTCTATAGGTACTGCATTTCATTCTTATTGAGCAGACACAGTCAAGCGCAAGACAGAGCAATACGTTTCTCTTCATCGTCGTCACTAACAGCCAATGTGATGTCCACTGCAGCAAGATCCCCAACAATCTCCAATTCGACTTCCCCTGCGCGAGCGGATTCTGTTCTATTCCTGCAAATTCCTTTATTCCATCGCCCCACCTTTGCCATTTTCACCCACGCTTCTCGTCTGTTGTTATCCATCACATTGCTCCAAATGACTATGTATCCGTTTGCAGTGATGGAAGCGACATTTTGATTTTTGGAGCACATTCTGGAGCAGAAAAAATGCTAGTTTGGAGCAGCTATTGGCATTTTTGGAGCAGATGGCAAAATATTCCATACTACTCCTGGAGTTTAAAGCATTATTTAAGCGTCTCATAAGTATTAATACTTATTATTGAACATATTGCACATACAGTTATCCCTGCAAATTGCATAAACAAATAATTAAGCAGATGGGTGGCCACTGAACACTAAGTAAGATGAGCTATATGCTTAAATTTTTGGGTACTTGTGGCAGAAATAATATAAAACCAATAAAGCTAAGCCGAAACGATAAAAGAAACCACAATCACGTACAGCAATTTATAATTGGTAATAGAGCAAAGCAATCTATTATTTTCATAATTGACCAAAATAGCCTGCATTTAAAACTAAAAAAAAAAAACAACAAGAAACTAAGTGCAGATAGGTTGAAAAAACAGCCTTGCCATTTCTTGTGGCAAAAATGAGGCCGGAGCTGACAAAGTGACAAGTGTGACAATGCAACTACTTGTGGCATTGTTGATATGCTAGTATGGAGCTAGTACAGAAACTCCATACTAGCATACTACACATACTATACTCGCAGACTTTTCTTGGCAATGAAGGAAAGGCTACGAGGGCGGAGGTACTGCACATGTACTGCTCCACGAAGTAGTCCGGTTTGGCACGCGTTTAGAATTTAGTTTCAGTTTGTGAACCATCCGTATCTCCTGTGACGGCTGTTCGATTATTCGAGTGGCCATGGTCGAATAGTAACATTGCATACTATTTGCTTCGTCTGCTTAGACAGCCATTTGTTAGTGAAATTTATCACAAGCTCCTTTGGCGAGTCATTGGGAAAGCTAGAGGGTGACAAGTGCTCAACTGAAGAAGAAGACGCTATTTTGATTGTGAGGTGCACGTAAAAGGTGCAACGTTTTCACACGTGCAAAAACATGAAATGACACTGCGTCAAGTAAAACAAATATAAATTTTATATCTCCTTGGTGCGTGCTGCGCCTCCTTTCAAACAGTGTCCCGTATAAAATAGAGCAATGTTGTTGTTTTTAATTCTCACGCAGAAAACGTGGACGCAATTGTGGGACTATATTCTTCAGTGGTAGCATACGCGTAGTTTGGCTCTGCAGCCTTCTCTTCATTGCCAAGAAAAGTTGTCCACGAGTATACAATGATAGTAGACAGCTCGTTTTTTGTTTCGTTCAGGCTCGCTGGATGATCATGTGCTTAAAGTTCATTGTTTTCAGTTTACCAAGACCATTTCGGAGCAGGTCCGGAGCAGTTACTAACAATAATTACGGTTTGGAGCAGCATGGAGCAGCATTTCTCTTTTGGAGCAGTTTGGAGCAATTGGAGCAGCACTTCCACACTGGTTTGTTTCCTGATGCACTCTGCTGTCTTCCAATCTCTTAATGTTACGCCTATCATTTTTCATTCCATTGGCTGCTGGGTGGTTCTTAGTGTCTTCTTGAGTTTCTTCATTGTTCTCCAAGTTTCTGCCCCATGTGTTGGTACTGGCAAAAGCAAAATGGTTGCACACTTTCTGCTATAGCGCGAGTGGCAAATTGCCCGTTACTAGTTGAGAATGTCTACTGTATGTGCACCAGTTCATCTTTATTTTTTGGTGAATTCCTTTTATATGAGTGGGCTCCCTTTAAGTATTTAACCATTCTAGAGTCTGGCTGTCTATTGGGAACTTTCACCCTTTTGTTGGACCACCTATCATTGTCTTTGTCTTCAGTATATTCTTCAACCTTACCTAATGCATTCTCAGTTTATGTCTTCAAACATTTTTTTGCGAACTCCCGCCGTTTCCCTTGGAAGCGCACAATTAAGATAAAAATTCTACACGCAGATGTTTTGCTACCACAGCCTGTTAACAGCGTCGGTTAAATATACGCAGCAACAGTAAGAAGGGATGCACCAATTTAAATGTCCTGCCTGCTTCCAGTAGACTATTGACCAATTGCAGCCCTCTACGCGAAACTGCTGTACAGCCAATGTGACTCAGCCGAGAACAGCCACCACCAAGTGTATGCTTCTACTCAGAAAGAAGGTGTCTATGAAGAAGTCAACTCCGCACACTGCGTATGACAATGAAATTTTGCTGAGATGTCCTCCGCAGCTCCATTTTCCACCTGCTGAATGTGCTTAGTCCACTCAAGACCGACCGGTGGTTGAGGGCCCCTTTAATTAATGAGACTCCAATCCAGCTGTGTGCAGATGTACTGACCACTGCACTACACCAAAGGAGTTTTCTAGGATTTTGGGAAAGGGCAAACAAAAATGCCAACTTTTCAAACGTTACGACAATTCTGTACCTTCCGTCTCTCCCCCTTAACTTTTCCACAGAAACTCTGTAAACACCTACATGAACATTGTACCCGGTTAAAGCCAAGATGCTATGCCAAAAGCTGCACATGCTCAGCCTTAAGGATGTTGGTTTGCTTGTTATACAATGAAGTGCAGTGCGCAAGCAACAGTGAGTGCCCAAGCTGGAATGGCATCAATACTATAAGATTTGAAAGGTGCTACTCCTGTCTTGTTCACTGGGGAAAATGTTTGTCCTCTATGCAACCACTGTGTGCACACTGCATGCACTTCTGGGCACGATCGCTGCTGTTTGTACCTTCCAATCTCTGAAAACTTGCGGTGAATCCACAATGTTATGTTTCAACTGGTCAGGTGGTGAGAAGACTACATGCATTTCAGTGAAAAATTTCTGCCCTTTTCACTGTGCACACGAGTATTATATCTTGCAGACAAGTGTGCTGTGCCTGTGGAACACATCCGTCGAAATTCACTATCAGACATTGAATCCTGGCAAGGTGCTCTTTTATGCATAAATTTAACGGGCTCCTGAAGCTAAACATAATCAAGGCAAAAGCATGACAAGTCCACTTTTGCATTAAACAAGTGAGAGATGTATCCATGGTGAGTCTACTAAGGATAATTGAGAGCTGTTGTCATTCAACTTTCAGTGCTTTCAAGTGCCGATGATATAAATCGACCTATGCGGTTGCTGCTTTGCCAGATGTTCCCAGCTTTAATGGTGGCAGAGCAGAAATAATGTTTGAGACATACACATGAGCACGTCTTTCACCACTTTATTCTTAAGTCACTGCCTTCATCTGTGTCTTCATGAAACTTGCAGCCAACTAACACACCTTAGCACTTTCTTGCATCACGCGCACCGGCAGCATATGTGCGTTTGAAAAGACGGCAGAAAGCATTCAGACAGGTTCCACTCACAAACAAAATAAAAGACAAGAGAAAAGTTAACGAAACACTCTAGCTGGTACTTGCACACACAGGCGTGGCGTCATGTCTATAAATAGTCCTTAAATAGCTCAGAACCAAACCGACACAACAAGAAACAAGTAAAATGGCTTGAGAAAACCTCAGTCTCGCAGACGCATGATCGATGGACGTTGTGGCCTGCGTGACGGTCTACAGCAGCAGTGGATTGGGCTGGCCAGACTGACTGTGCAACCTTGTCAAAAGCGCTGACACCACTGCCCTCGCGGCAAACACTGTGTGTACCACATGTACTCAAGTATTAAAATTAAAAGCGGACAACACAGAAGACAGGTGTTGACAGAGGCGCAATGTGACGACCGACCCTTCTTGCCTGCGCACACGTGGGGCAGGGGATGGTGCCCACCTCAAGTGCGACCCATGTCCCGAAAAACGAAATGTCATCCCTGAACGGAAAACACAATCCCCTGCTGGCTGCTGCACTGGCGACTGCTCTTGGAGACAGTTGGACACCTCTGCAGGAACCTCTCACCAGTGCCGGCAGCAACGGTGGCGCCTTCAGGTCGTTGTTGTTGGTGTCGCCGTGGGGCAGGCAATCAGGACTCACCGTTGCCCGAGTCATCGTCATCCTTGTAATGAGGCGGTCCTGTGCTACGGCGCCCAACCTGGTGGCCGTCACCGCGACCCGCGTCTTCTTCCTCTTCTACTTCTTCATCTTCCTCGTCGTCTTCCAAGTCATCGTCGTAGTCGTCATCATAAAAGTCAGTCATGTCGGCTTCGGCAGACATCGCAGAGTCGTCGGTCACTTTCTGCCTATGCTTGACACAATACTCGTCGATGGTAGTTGGCACGGTCACGTTGTCACGATCAGCCTCGAGTCGCGTGGCTGACACTTGCTTCCTGTGGGCGAGCACGTGCGCAGGTGGCACATAGAATAAGGCCAACATGGAAGGGAGAGGTAAAGGTGGGACCAGGAGGTGGAAGGAGAAGAAGGGAGGGAGGGGCACCATTAGCAATCATCACAACGCAGGCACGCCAGGTGCTATAACATGGCTGCAAAATGTGCTTTGAGCACAGCAGACCAATCAAAAGAGCCATGCAGGGATAGGATTTGGATGATAGCTCCTGCAAGCGCTAGAGAGCAATTTCAAAGACAGAAGGAGAACTTAGAGGTAACTCTTGCAGAGAATATCAATGCACAAGGCAACCAGCACAGATGGGGCTCAAGCCTTCAACAAGTATTCTTTTCTACCGTATATGGGCCTCTAGCATTCTGCCTTCATTGAAATGTGACCGCCGCAGCTAGGATCGAACCTATGCCTTTTGGATCACAAGCCTAGCACTGTAACTACTGAGCCACCACAACGGTGCGCCAGCCCAAATGCAATACCAATGCACGTCAGTTACAACCCCATTGATTTCTCTGGCATTCCTCTTTATATAAAATAACAGCACAATGAAAACACTATTACAGCAAAGCCGAAACTGTCGCTCACAAGATTGTCCCAACACTGAATGCAAGCTTGTATCATCAGAGAGTATGAATAATTAGAACAGTTTATGAGCCACCGCCATTTCACTTTACAGGTCGCTGCCAACATTATTGGTAGCTGAAGAAACATAAAAACCTAGTTCTAGCCATTGACAGCTCTGCACGTCCAGAAGATACTGGCAACACTTTGGCCAACAATACAGTTGTTGCATTGAGTGCACTGAATTTCTGCCACACCTCACTGGCCCATTATTGTAGAGAGGTGGTTAAATGGCAAGGCAGCCACCATCCTGTTATCTTATTGACTAACTCAAGTTTGCTCAGTATTAGCAGAGTCATTCAATTCTCTTTATGGTCACGAAACTGCACCGTCACGCTATGGGCGAGCTTCATACGCTGCTCGAAAATGCCGCAACGCGCCGCCGCTGCGCCACAGAGGCGATCGTCTGCGCCGTCCGCGTATTGAAATACTCGCGCAGTGCGAGACAAGCTGCTGGATATCATATGTTCAAGTTTGAGGAAACGCTGTCGCAGGACTAGGATGCCTAACAGATGTTGCGTGCCGGGGTGCCATTCCGGCTACAAGGGAAGCAAAAAGGTGTCGTTTTGTTTGCCGTTAGACAAGCAGCAGCGCGAGAAATGGAAGCGGGCCATACCGCTGCAAAAAAGCGGTGATAATTAACATTGAGTCGAAGTATACACGTGTGTGTGCGAACCATTTCGACGCCTCGGACATTATCACGGCGTACGATTTTAACATCAACGGCGACTCCGTGTCGCAGAAACGCGACAAACCAACGCTGAAGGCTGACACCGTTCAAAGGATTTTTGAGGACTTCCTTCGTATCTCACAAAGCGCAAACCTCGATCTCGCTCATCTACAGTGCGACCACCATGCAAACGACCACGTGAGTCACCCTGAGAAGAGCTACGAGCGTAGCCAACGTCCTGTTTAGACCGCACCGTAGTGCGTGTCGTGCGGAAACGCCTGGCAAGAAAGGGACCAACGGGGAGTGTAACTGCGTGCCGATCACCTGCTAAGTGCTGCACTGCTCGGCCCTGTCGGCTAGACGAAAACAAGTCATATCGGTTGTACGCCAGAATGAAAGCGAAGCACTAATACAACGAATAGAAGCTGTTATGAGAGTCAAGTGCAACTCTCGCTGGCGCACGCAGCGAGCGAGCGAGCGTGTTCACCCACGTTTCTTCACTATCGAGCTTCCGGACCCAAACAAATGCAAGCCTTCGAGCCCGGACGCCACGGATAACTCGCTTCAATGTGCCGAATGTGCAGAACTACGAAGAACACTGCCAGCTTTAACAAAAGTAAGCTGTTCGTCAGCGGTTGTATTCCCGCAGAGTTACCTGCCACAACTACGAAGCGATACGAAGTAGGCTTCGCTACGTCGTCGGCACCAAGCCGGCCGGCGGCCGGTGTGAGTGCGTTGCCGGTGCAGGTGAAAGAAACGTTGCGTAGAATATGCTTCACAGAGAATAATGTCTTCTGGAATAAAGTACAGGTCAAACTGTGTCTTTCTCTGCATGCCACAACTGTTGTCAAACATCTAGCATGAAGGCGAGACGAAGCAACTTGCGGCCGGCGGCGTACAGCGAGCGAATTACGAGCATGGTGAAACAGCTGTGCCTGCAGGTGCCAAAAGTCATACAGAAGTCCCCTGCTACGGCGTTCGTAATTATATATCTTGGTATTCTGTCGTTAATCCCCGAATTTTTGTATTTTTTCTGCTGATACCACCGCGAGCTGCATGTTTTAATTGAGCTGGTTTTTTTCCTCCCGGGTGCTCATTTTAAAACAGAAAACGCGTTCAGAAATGTATTTATGCATGCTGAGTGCTAGAAGTAAAAGCGTGAAAGCAAAGCGACCGTTGCGGAAGTTTAGAAAGTTTAAACACCGAGGCTTCCCACACACAACCCCAGCGATAGCAGCGTTCGCATCGCCTCTCAAGCACAGCTGCGCTTCTGGCGGCGGCCGCTGGCTCCATATGAAACTGACGCGGCAGTTTCGTGACCATAAGAAGCATTGAATGACTCTGGTATTAGCTACTAGCTATACAAGACATCTCAAACAGTGTTCACAGAAACTGCACTTAATAAAAATATTTTCCCACCAACAATGCTTACCAACCTTGGCATAGATCACTCTTTTATACGAAGTTTTGATAATGCAGTGTCATTACAAATGGACTGTAATGTGTCAAGACGCAGCAGACTCACCGTATGATGTTTTCATACTCTTTATCAGCACCCTTAGAATCTTTCCAGCGCCGATACATGACTGAGGCATCTACGTTGGCTGGAGAGAAAGTGTTGGGCTCGTTCAACAGTGAGATGACGCTGAGCAAGATAGTCCTGGAAATAAAATAATAATAAATAAATAAAAAAGAAACGAGAATAATGCAACATCCTTTAGTTTTCACTTTGGAGCCTAGTGATGACTAGCTTTACACCGTACTTCTAACCCAAGTAACTGCTCTATAAAACTGCATGCTACTGCTTGCCTCCGCAAAAAAAGTTACAAAGGAAAGTTCACGCTACTTTCCTGAAAATACTGGTTTGTATGTGTTTGTCCGTTTACACTAAGAATACAGTGGTTTATGTTCCAGTTTTTCCATGTGTTAAAACCAAGATATATTGTATTTCCTGGTCTAGTCTGTGGGCTATACTCTTAGGATGCTGTATTTCTACTTCCTACAACGCGATCACCACACAGTAGATGACCATGCAAAATAAATCCTCCAACATTGTGATGAAAACTTCGAACTTTATGCAAGGTTCATTCCAGCAGTATACTACACGACTAGAGAAAAATGCAGCTGGTGATGGGGCTGCTACGGTATGTGGTCCAAGAAGGGGTCCGACGGCTGTTCACTGTGAAAATACTAATACACACTTACACCTGTCTTGTGGCAATCTGCAATATGCGGTTATTCAGTGGAAGCACAATGCAGAAACTAACTCCACAGAACATCATTTTATTAATACCACAAAATAGGCTCGCGTAGTGGCTACACAGCTCATGACTTCCTGTAATTTGGAAAGCCAAACTGGAAAGCCATCCCAACAGGTGTGCCCTAAGAGTCAAGTTAAAAAGGCGCATGTGCATGATTTCCGGGAAGTGATACCATGCACACAATGTCCTGTTACATGTATTCTCAGCATGTAGCTTTCTTCAGTGGACTTAATCTGTTCCAAATACTTGCCTGACATTCTGTGTGGGATTCCAACGTTCACAGGGCAGCTCACCACTCTGAGGGTCGTCAATGGGCGGATGAAGAATAGAGATGCACAGGTCCCCATTCTGCATTAAATCAGAGGATGCCATGCAAGCTACTTAACCATTACAGCAGCAATTTGCAACAAGAACACAGCTCTATCACACAACATGAACATTGTGAGCTCAGTCTCACTCAATAGACCTATCCAATATCAGAAGCTAGAAAGTGGCAAATGCTCCTTTTAAAAATACACAAATCTGTAAGCTAAGTCAACACATCAAATTGCTGCACACAAACAATCTAATGTAGCACAAGGTCTGTAACTTCGTACGGAAATTTATATTTAAAGAAATTTTGTGCAGACTCCACACAATGTGGAAAACCAGTGCACGTGATGCTGTCACGAGCCAGCATGGTGAGATGATGTGTTAGAAGAGACATACTGCAGACAGATTTCAGTGATGAACCCATCTCTCAGCCACTGTGGTAAACACTGTGCATGTTTAGTATTATGCCCTGTTGAAACACGATGGGCAACCTTCCGCTGCCTATCCTCTTCTTCCAACTTTAGTGATGAGAGGATAGTCCACCAAGCTCCAGCAAATATCTGATGCCAAAAACACAATATATATACTAATGTTACAATATGGACTGAACCAGGGGCTCCCTTAAATATGACTGAGGAGTGCCACACCACGACAGGCAGTTGACACAATAGACAACTATCTGACTGCCACTGGAAGGCAACCCATTCTGGAGAAGACCTAGTTAATTTTCCTTGGAGGTGTACCACAACAAAACAGGGTGGCATTGAAGCTCGACTGCAATGACAAACTAACTTCGAACAGACAGCTAAGAATACACTACACGAGGGGAAGGAGCCAAGCCTTCCCCTCGTGTAGTGTATTATGCACAGACGTGGAGGAGCCAGTATGTACTGTATCGTGCAGACTACGCATGCGTTGTACGTATCTACTAGTTTACAGTGATGGACTGCAAAGATTAGCCAGCACGTGCCTGTAATGTCGACGGCTATATATGCTGCGGGTGTTCCTAAATAAACTGCTTTTTGGTTCTTGCATCCCGGCTGAATGATACATGGTGTCAGAAGTGTGTTCGCTCGATGAGGGTACGACAGGTTGTCGTTGTCGTACGTATTTGAGGCAATGGAACTAGTTAAGCCACCGGAGCACCTGCTACTTTCCGGCAACATCGCGAAGAATTGGGACTTGTTCATCCAGAAGTTCGAGCTGTTTCTTCAGGCGACAGCATCTGCGAAAGAGCCAAGGTCAGAAGCTGTGAAGGCTGCGCTACTTCCGAGTGTGGCTGGCGACGATGCACCTTGAAGTGTTTCAACAACTTCACCTTCCTGGAAGCGGAACGCAAGGATGACTACGCGACGGTTGTGCGGAAGTTTAAGGAATACTGTCAAGAACAAGTGAACGAAGTTTATGAAAGGTACATATTCCGCTCAAGAACCCAGGACGAAGCTGAGCCCTTTGAGCATTTCCTGCGCGACCTGCGAAAATTGTCCCGGAGCTGCAACTTCGTTGAATTGACCGAGTCAATGATTATTGATACGAGACCAGGTTGTGTTCGGTATACATCACCCAAAGTTGCGGGAGAAGCTCCTGAAAGTGAAAAGTCTTACGTTAGACAAGGCGGAACAAATTTGCAAAGCCGCTGAGCTGGCCAGTCAAGAGAACGAGGCGTGGGCTCAGGCCGAGAAACATGTCGCGTCGGTAAAAAAGCGCCCGTTTAAGTGCATGAAATGCAACCGGCTGCATGAGCGAAGCAGGTGCCCAGCGTTTGGAAAGAAGTGTTTTGTCTGTGGAGGTGCAAATCACTTTGCAGTGTGTTGCAAGAAAGGGCCTACAGTAGGCGAAGTGGTCAATGCGCAAGACACCTTCGACATCCTCGACGTAAAAACTTGCAGTGTGAGAAGTTCGACGGACTGGATCGTAAACACTAAAGTTGCCGACCAGGATGCCTTCTTGAAGGTGGACACAGGCTCCCAAGCAAACTTGCTGCCCTACTCGATCTATCGGAAGTGCAAAGGTAAACACATTTTGAGGCCAAGCAGCTCCACTCTACGGTCATATAGCGGTGACGCTATCAAACACTTCGGTGTCGCGACCTTGCCAGTGGCCATTAAGAATCAGTCCGGTCAGTTCGACTTCTTTATAGTCAAGAAAGGTAACCAAGCTATACTCGGACTGTGTGCAAGTGAGACGCTGGGATTGGTCGTGAGAACGGTGGATGCAGTCGAAGTTGGCACTAATGAAGTACTGGAGGAATTTCCTCACCTGTTCCAAGGAACGGGCTGTGTAGGGCGTCAGTATCGGATGGTATTACGTACTGGTTCGGTACCTGTAGTCCAGCCAGCACGACGCGTACCCTTGACACTGCAAGAACTGCTGCGGGAGGAGCTGGACCGCATGGAACGGGGCGCTATCATCACGAAAGTGACGGAACCAACGGACTGGGCGAGTCCCCTCGTTATTGTACGTAAAAAGTACGGCACACTACTGGTATGCATTGATCCAAGGCATATCAATGCATGCCAGAAACGTGAGCACTATCAGATGCCTAAACGTGAAGATATTGAGGCCGAGCTCGCTGGCGCTAAATACTTTTCCCGCCTCGATGCTAATTCCGGATTCCACCAAATTCTTTTGGATGACACCACATCAAAAATCTGCACATTTGGTACGCCTTTTGGTCGCTACCGCTTTCTGAGGCTGCCCTTCGGTATTGCATCGGCTCCGGAAGTGTTTCAAAAAACACTGAGCGAGGTTTTTGACAGGGCTCCTGGGGTACGGGTGTATGTAGATGACATCCTCATCTGGGGCGCAACTAAAGAAGAACACGACACGCGCCTTCGGAATGCATTGCAACTGGCGAAAAACGCCGGCTTGACCTTTAACGCGAGCAAGTGCAGGTTCGGGCTAACTGAAGTCGATTTTTTGGGTGACGTAATCAGCCATGATGGAATAAGGCCAAATGGCACACTGAGTATGTCCCTAGCCAAAATGTCGCAGCCAACGGACAAAGCTGCGGTGCACAGGATGTTAGGCATTGCGAATTATTTTGGGAAATACATTCCGCATTTGGCAGAAAGGACGAAACTCTTGCGCAGCCTCATCAAAAAAGACACCAAGTTTGAATGGTCCGGGAACCACGCTAACGAATGGACAGCTATTTGCACATGGCTCAGCAGCGCACCTTTGTTGGCCGTTTTCGATGCTGCCACGAAAACAAAAATTTCTGCGGATGCTTCTAAACATGGACTGGGCGCCGCACTTCTACAGCGGCACGGTGACAGTTGGCGGCCTGCTGCGTATGCATCGCGCGTGATGAATGAAACTGAACAAAGGTACTCGCAAATTGAGAAAGAGGCGATGGGAACAACATTCGGTTGTGAAAAATTTCATCGTTTTGTATACGGGCGCAAGATAGTCATAGAGACAGATCACCGCCCACTGTTAGCCATTGCATCCAAAGGAATCGGTGATATGCCGCCACGTCTTCAGCGTTTCTTCCTGCGCTTATTGAACTACGACTATGTGCTTGAATTTGTACCAGGGAAAGAATTGCTGCTGGCCGACATGTTCTCGAGGTGGAAAAACTGAGCGATACCACGTCTAGCACAGTCATTGAAAAATTGAGCTGCATTTTTGCGCTATATGGAATCCCAGTCGAGGTTTGCAGTGACAATGGCCCTCAGTTCACATCTCATGAGTTTGCTACCTTTGCATCCAGGTACGACTTCAGGCACGTGACATCTAGTCCTGGCTTTCCGCAGTCCAATGGATTGGCGGAAAAGGGTGTCCAAATAGTAAGACGGATTATGAAAAAGACACAAGAGAATCGCGACGACTTCTGGCTGGGCATTCTCAGTTACCGATCTACACTACTGGAAGACGGCCGCTCCCCGGACGAGCTGCTGCAAGGCCGGAGGCTACGAACCAGGCTTCCCGACTTCAGCCCGCAAATGAAAAATTCTGTGTTCAAGCGTAGGCAAGTCGACAACCGAAGGACCTACCAGTGCTCAAGAAAGGAGAAGTGGTGAGGATTCGAGATAAAGCATGGACCTGCAAAGCACAGGTCGTGGAACCTGTAGCGCCAAGGTCCTATCGCGTCATTACCGAAGATGACAAAGTGCGTCGTCGGAACCGGAGACACCTGATTCCAACGCATGAACCCTTTCGACACGATGGCCTCGACAGCGACGAGCCGGAAAGCGAGGACGACCAGCCGGAGGTGACAGCACCAACTGGGATGCACGCAAACACGGCTCCAACCCCTACACTGTTCCCAAGACGGTCTCAGAGGGCAACTTGCCAGCCAAGACGTCTGCAGTACGACCATAACTTCCATCAAGTTCATTGTGTATCTCGGCTTTAAGAAACTGTTAAAGAGAGGAAGGTGTATCGTGCAGACTACGCATGCGTCGTACGTATCTACTAGTTTACAGTGACGGACTGCAAAGATTAGCCAGCACGTGCCTGTAATGTCGATGGCTATATATGCTGGGGGTGTTCCTAAATAAACTGCTTTTTGGTTCTTGCATCCCGGCTGAATGATACAACATCAACATCAAATGAAACCCGAACAGCGGCAAGCCTTTGCAATGGTATGGTGCGCGCCGTCCTGTCATTACCATTGACAGGCGCGCGTCTGGTTTCACCGCAGTGCGCATATGCGCGCCTGTCCATCGTGATGACTGGACAGCATGAACTATACCACTGCGAAGGCTTGCAGCTGTTCGGGTTTCATTTGACACCGATAGTACACTTTATGTACCCTGGTATAAGCTGTGCAATCTTGCAAAGCTTGCTTATGGTGCAGTTGGCTTCACTATGTCAAGACAATGAGGACAATGACATGTTTGCCAACTTGCCACCGATCAAGCAGATTTTGCATTGCAAGAATGAAGGACACGAAGTCAGACAGGCACTGTCTGACTTTGTGCAGTCTTGAGCTGGATGAATGACAAATGGACGGCGTACCACATGGAGACGTGAACGTTTGAATACCCCTAAAAAGATCAGCGGCCCCAATCCTATTCCTCAAAATAGTAGCAGGAACCACAATGACAAGATCAGGGCAGTCCTCTCAAAAATTGTGCAAACGATGACCCAAATGGTGTTTACACCGACACCCCTTGCAATGGCTGTGTGAGCTCAGGAGAAGGCCTCTTTTAGTATGAGCAAACTACGCTGACATGCCACAAGAGTCAAATGCAATTCACCTTGCAGCTGAAGCATAGGCGTGCGCAGGGTTCCCCTTCAGGGGGATGGGGCGAAGGTTCGTTGCAGCACCCCCCCTCCCAATTATGTCAATTTATAGCGCTGACATTGCCCCCCCTCCCTATTATGTCAATGTGTGGGGCTGACTTTGCACCCCCCCCCCCCCTTAAGGTGAATAGGGGGGGAGCTGCTTTGCTTCACTCGTCCTCTCGTAAAATATTGTGGGCCCCGAGGGACTTTGGGCTTTCTCTTGTTGTTGGGTCACGGCCACATAATAGAAAACGAGGTAATTAAATATGTCCACATAGGTCGTGGCGGGCAACAAGCCGGAGTCCGCGGAGGCATCTCTGCTGATGGAAATCCGGTACGGGTCGATGTGTCACACATCTTTATCCTATAGTCTCATATCGAGCGAACAATCGAGGTCTTCCTGGTCCGATGAGCTGGTCGAAGTAAGACAACAAAAAACCGCACTGCTTGATTTTCAATATCGCGCACAGCAACAGCCGACAACCCCTCAACACATTGCGCTGCAGCACGTGAACTGCAGTAGGTACCAAGCAAGAGATGGTGGCAGACGGCGGAAGTGACGTCACATGAACACTATGTATAGTGAAGGAAGCGCCCAGTTCTAGCCCATCAGTTCCTGTGCTACTACAGCAACAATGCCTCTCTCCTGTGGGAACATCTGGGGCTTGAAAGGTCTGTGCCAGAGATATAAACCTGAACAGCTTAATTTTCTAAATGAATGCATCTGCTCTCAGGCACACCTGAACACCCCTTCTGTTATTCGCTCCCTGTGGGAATTTGTGAAAGTTACACACCTACATTGATCACTTTTACCCATGGAGGCCCGTGTGACAGCGTTTATAACGAAGATTTTCTCTCGTGCCCTCAAGATTAAATTTTCAACCTTGTAGACACAGGCAAGGTGACAGAATAGTGAAATTTCGCGACAAACGTATTCCATAACTTCCATTTTTATCATTGTCCTCACTGGTGCCCTTATTTTGCTATAACAATGCAAGTTCTGAAACATGTGGCAGTGTTTTTCCATCAATATCACAAGAATGATGGCAACGATTTGTCATCTGGTACTCTGGGACCCTCGTCAGTATACATTATGCATTGTAATTAACATGTTATATAATAATAAAACTGATTGAATAGAATTATGGTGGTGCCTAATATTTACCTATTTCATTCCTGCGTCTGAGATGCACTCCCGAAAGGGTTGCAGTAAACAACGCCTTTTACACTCCGCAATAACTTTTTTCGCACTCGCTCTTGGGTGTAAAGGAAACCGGCGCGCGCCGGTGTGCTTCCTCGCACCCGGACTACGCAATGTGAGAAACGCAACGGCGTATATCTCAAAAAGATAGCTGGCGTTACAAGACAGAAACAAATTTTATTTCTAAAAAATGCTACCGTGGTCGGGGGATACCGGACGGAGCACTGCGCAAGGGCACGGGAAGCTCGATCCCACCACCGATCAAGGAATTCAGGAAAGCCGCACGGTCAGTCCGAAACATTCGCTGAACAAGCTTCACGTAAACTGCACACCAGCGATACTTCTTGCTCCCGTCGGAACCACGCATCGTCCATGTAGCAACGATATCATTTGGAACGTTTACACTTTATCTTGCCGGTTTTATAATATTTCTGGGGGGTCTAGAAGTGATACGCGAAACGCTAATAAACGCTCTACCTAGGGGAAGTTTACATTACACGAACTTCACTAAGGTCATTCGGATGAAAATTGGCAACGAGTTGACAAGCGGAAGGGAGAGAGGGCAAAAAAAAAAGATGACCTGCACACAAGGCCATCAGCTAAAGCAGGTTACTGCTTTCGTTTACGCAGTACAAATATTTACACGTAAGGCATTATTCGTCGATCAAACCTGCAGGTTCACCACATTTAACGAAACAAACCAAGGAATTCCGTCGAAACTTACTTCGTAGACGTTGGGATGCCAAACTTTGGTGAGGAAGCGTACCGTTGGAGGAGAGTACGGGTAGTCTGGTGGAAACTTCATGTGTGCCTGCGCATTTGACGACGGCAAGGTTTTATTCATACGCATCGCTAGACAGCGTGCCGCTTATCTAGACGGTCATGCGCTGCGTCCATGCAGACGCGCAATTTACTACTACACACACTGATCGACTAAACAAAGCCCCGCCGTTTCTAGTTCATTGTGCAAGAGCACCGCACTGTACTGCAGTTAAAGTACCCTTGTATCGCAGATCGCGTCACCCCTCACAGCTGACACAATCCCGTACAGCGAGGCTTTCGCAAAAAAGACGCGCTTCCCAAAAATAGAGGCGCGTGATGCAGCGTGGCGTAGGCCTATTTAAGCAAGTCCCGTTGGATGCAAAGAAGTGCTGGCGACCGCTGAGTTAGCGGTCAAGCTCACCTTGAAATATCCACCCTCGTAGAGCGTGTCGGGCGGGCCGAAGATGGCCACTTCCCATTCGAAGAGATTGTCATCGTTGACCAGTTTTACCCGAAAACCTTCAACGGGTTCCTCCTGGAGGCTCTTGAATTCTAGGCCCAGGGCTCGTAGTGCACTACTCGTTGGCTGCTGTGCCATACTACCGAGCCTAAGGTCTGCGGCACAAGGAAGGAGAGCTCGGGCCGGCAGACCTCGCGGTCACTACCTATCCTCGCAAGAACTACAATGAAAAAGCAGCGAACTCGCTGCTAGCTATGTCAAAACACCACAAAGATGGTTGCCCGTGACGTCAACAACCGGAACAACAGCTGGAAACAGTAATGAGAAACCGCAAGCGTTTGAGATAAGTCGCAAATAAAACAACCCGTAAAGTGACGGAACGCAAAGCTAGTGTAATTAGAGTTCCAACAGAGTCAAATAACGATAGTTAAGAACCTGTGTCTTTTTTATAACGGGATCGACATCGGGTTTGATGTCACGTGGAGTCGTGCGTGCTGCAAGCGAACGCGTAGCACGTCTTCTTTAAACGCACAACTCGCGAATGTTTTTGCAGTGGAAGCAGCGAAATCTCCCGTGCATCACGCCATAGACGTTGTTTCTTCGGGTGCAACTTGCAGCGCCATGGATTCGATTCACGAACCCGAGAACCGGCCTTGGATCGGCGAGGTGATGTCACCGGTAGACTTCAAGAGAAAGTGGACGGACGCTTTGAAAAACGAGCAACAAGCCGACGATCAGAAAATGCGAGAAGCTCTCATGAAAATTATGAACGTGCCAGATGCGGTGTTAAAAACTATAGAGGCTGACTGCAGGTGAGAACACTACGCAGCGTCATTCCCCTGAGGACTTTTGGAATGGTATTCTGGGCTATAATCGCGCGTTTGACTCGCGAATTCTGGCGCGTTTAAGTGAACGGCAGTGTGCCTTTAGAAAGAATGCCGATCTCTGCAACCGATAAGGGAGCACGGCGCAGCGTCGTGTGGTTGTAGGGGGGAGGGGAGTGAAAAGGACGGCCGTTTTTCAAGATGAGTGCGCGTACACTAATGAGTGCCAAGACGTAGTGCCTGACTCCCCATTATAAAACCGGTGGGTGCCCGGTTGCACTGGGAGTCGAACCCAGTACCTCTTGCATTGGAGCCGGAAGCTCTATCACCTCACCACTGCTGCGACGCCGTTACCGACGCAGCGTTCACTGCATTCTATTGCGGTTTACAAGCGTTCGAAAAGTTCAGTACATTTGAAACCGGCATAAACCGGTTTCAGTATGTTACTTCGCCAACTAGCTCGGAGCCAGACTCTAGTTCAGTACCTTTCATAGGCGCGCGCAATAGAGCTTCTGTGGCCTTGTGCATGAATGTGTTGGCCGTCTCAGGATCTTTTCCTCTGAGAACGATCCCTCATCTGAGAAGGGATTGAGTCTAGGTTCCGCAGTTGAGCGTAGAAGTTTCACGCCGCACTACTTATCATTCCTGTTGAGCATGAATATGTGACACCCAACTACGTCATGCCATAAAGCAAAGTCGTTTCGCGACGGTAAAAGCTGATGGTAGGCAAAGTCACATGGTAATTTCAAGAGGACACAGTAGAGAGCTGGAGAAATGTCACAAATAAGTGTCATTAAGCGTGGCCCAAGTGGGGATGCTGAGGGGGCAGGATTCTGACTGGTGTTGTAGAAGTCCCAGAGGGCTCTTTAAATTGCATACATACACTCTCCCCAAACACCATGTTTCACATCCTAAGAACTTGGCACGAGTAAATCGAGCTGTCATTTTCATCTGACAGGCTGTGAGGGAAGCAAGAATTTGTGCTAGTAGTAATTGTAGATAACATGCTTTTATTTGTTGCTTTAGCAGTGCCTCCAGGACACCAGAGGGACAACACCAAGGTCTCCATGTGTTGGGGATGTATAAGCTCACAAACAGCCAATCTTGTATATGAACGGCCCCTGGCATACTCAGGCATAAGTGGTGTCCATCCAATACTTGCTATACAATGACAGTGGCAAGCATGGTCATTTGTTGATGAAACACGTCTTTTATACATGTGTGATCAAACATTTCAGCATTATGACTGGTGCTTGCATCAGTTCTAGAATAAACACCATCATATGTGTTGTGCGTACAATGGCCCTGAATGCAGCAATAACACCTAGCAATAACATGTGTCCGAGCTTTAAAAATGAAAGCGGTTCACAATAAAAGGAAAGTCGAGAACACATGCCAATACATTTGCTTTCATGATATTTAAAGAAATTGGCACATTACTGTAGAGGCCATGCTCTTTGCTTGTGTAGTTGATCACTGTGCCACCACATCTGGTGCCACAAACCCACTGCTCATGTAATCTCCTCCATTACAAATGCTAAAAAGGCAATCAAATCAGTTGCACAAGGACACAAAACACGCTACGTCCCAAATTTAATGCAGGGGCTGCTGAAAACTCTGTGTCTGATCAGGTGAGATGCAAGTATTTAAAACCTTATAATAAATTACTTTATGCAGATCACTTAAATAGGTGTGGTAATAGCCCAAGGTACTTATGCTACCGGCTCAGTCGGTTTGTACACAATCGTCAAGGCTGTTTCAGAGTCCCTTAAGGAAAAAAAAAGTTCAGCAGCATGTTGCCTCATATGTAACGCTGGAAGGCAAAAGCCTGCTCCACACTCGATAATGCATTATGTTTTAGAATCGAGGACCAGACTTTTTGCGAGATGTAGTGAGCCGCAGTATGAGAGACGCCAATTAAGTTACCTTTATGTTTTAAGTCAATTGAATTGTTCCTTCCCACTCCCCTGAAGATTTCTGCACCTTGCATGGTGTTGCACTACCTATGGGATTGGCCCACCTTTGACAATGCGACGATGTCATGTGGTGACATCGTCATATGGCGTCACTAATTGTGGTGACCTGTGACATCATAATGTCAAATCAGGCCAATCCATCTCTCCACACCGCTCGCTTGGAGGTCACGTAGGTTTGTACCACTTCATTCGCCTGTTGTGTTTCATTGAAGGTCACCACACAACGAGGTGTTTAAGGCTTTTAACTTAGAAGTGTGACTGGTTGTGCGATCAAAGCTATAAAAGGTCTTTCACCGCAACAGCCTGAGGTTTTAACGATTAGGCCGAGATTTCATAGGTACTTCTTTCATGTCAAAGCAGCTCTTTGGGAAATTGGTCTGTGCACTGGATAGCCAGTTGCATGCTAAGTGCTTTGCTTTGCATTGATTCTCACAGTCTTTAAGAACTGCATAACTTTGTGGTAATTACATTCCCTGTGTCAGTTATAGGCTGAGAATTTCGTTTTCTTTTCCAGCCCATCTACTCTGTGTTGTGGAGAAGAAAGCATGGATACAGCAAAGCTCCCTAACCATGATGATCTTGTTACCTTGAGGCAAGTCCACATGTTCCTTCAGTTCCATATACTTAAAAACCTGTGCAATTGTGATAGCTGTGCAAGTGCAGTTGTACATGTAGATTGACACGTTTGGATAAATAACAAAGAATGGCCACTCCTTCTTCAGTGGTGAAGTCGGCTCATGCGCTCTTTGTCTGCAGGCTGCAAAGACAGGACCTTGAGAAGCGAAAATCTGACGAAGCGTATCGCATGAAGATGTTCCATCACTTTCGCAAGATTTGCTTCCTTTCAAAAGTGGTGAGCACGTGAATCCTAATTGCATCTGCTTTTCTAGAGCCACACCACATAACTAAAGTATTTCAGCATATACATGAGATTAATTATGTAAATTATAAACTACTTTCTTGCGCACATGCCTATGCTTTAGAAGTTACATAATTTTATATGGCACAACTCTGGGTACCGAGAGGGAAGTATTGTAGTAATAAGAAAATCCAGAAAGCTCAGGTGGTCTTTTTGCGATCAGAGCATTACTTTTGTACTCTGTAGTTCTTGTTACTATGAACAAAACTCTAATCATATGAAGGCAAGTCAGAAATAAATAGTATTTATACGTTCACACTATGTTGCATTTATGAAACCAGAAAATAATTATGAATTTATCGGTGCCCTTGCGCATAGCTACAGTACCACCATGACCTTTGAAACTGCAGGCTTGTCCTACTTTTCACTTGTGTAAGTCAGTGTCAAAATGCAAATGAAGCGTAACCTAAGAATGCACCGTATCGTATTGTACACTCTGTCATTAAGTAGCTGTCACCCTGTGGTTCTGAGCATGAGGTCAATGGTGCGATTGCTGGCTGTGGCGGCCTCATTCTCGTGGAGTCAAGGTGCACTGGGGGCGCATATTGTAGAAGCTTGTGTGGTTGAAATTAACTTGGAGCTCTCCTCTACAGCGTCAACTGTCACAGGCCCTTTAAAGGGACACTAAAGGCAAATATTAAGTCGACGTTGATTGTTGAAATAGTGGTCCAGAAACCTCGTAGTGCTACTTTTATGCCAAGGAAGTGCTTATTTTGATATAAAATCACGTTTTAGTGGTCCGCATCGCGTTAGCGCACTTCAAATCACCCGCCTGAAATCAGACTTTCATACGTCGCTGCTGCCGTGCCCAACATTGCCCGCCTTTACTGCGTGGCCGCCGACACTAGTAGCAGCAGAGCGAAAGTAGCGGGACCCACAGCAGCAACAAGGGCCATCGAAGCCATCGAAGCTTGCAGCAATCGCCGCAATGGATGTGGACAGAGACCTTGACAACGAGACATTGGCTCGCGACGCTGGGCTCCAATTCAGCGACTTGAGCCCCGATGAACGCGGTATGCTGCTGAGGGCTCGTTGTACTGGCGTCATTGCATGTGGCATTTTGTCCAACTTTCTGTCAGAGCGACTTTCACGATCGCGCAAAACACACGCGGCAGTACGTGATCCCGAAACTACCACTGAGACACGTCCGCGTGAGCGAAGCAGGGCGCTGAGCGAAGCGCAGTTCGGCGAAAACGGAACCTTTGAACCACGCGCGCCGTTCCCCATGGCAACGCCACAGAGGTTCTTTTTTCCATTAATCAAACGGAAACGAACAAACGGCATTTTATTACATCTTTTGATGCACGGAAGGTTCTTTTTTTATTGCCGCTAGTTTGATTACTAGTGATTTATTGTAGGCAGACTCTCATACGTCATCGGGATCACTTCAAAAATGTCCCACTTGTGGCACTCATCATGTGATACATTTAGCTTAATTTCTCGGTAAGTAGGGCACTGCTGTTGATAATATTGCCGTTTTAGAAGTTGTCATACATTGAGCTATCACTCTGACATAAATTGTTATTTGCCTTTAGTGTCCCTTTAATGCTTTGGAGTGGTAGAATTATCAGTCGTACTTGTTCACTAATTAGCACGTGTGGTGTGCGAGTTCTGTTTGCTTTTGTAAGATTGTACAACTAAACGTTGACTGCCTGTGTGCCACTTTCTTTTTTTTTTCTGTTCCGAAGAACTGTACAAAACGGGGAGGTCTGGTGAAATTCCAAAAAGAAGACCGTGCTCCTAGCAACGAGGTGGTACTGATAGTACAGGTCTTCAAGCCCATCAAAATGCCTGTAGGAATGAGGAAAGTGCGCTTGGGTGCTCAGAACTTTTCTTTCAAGGCAAGTGTTTTCGTTATGTGCGCCTGTTCGAATTAAAGAGGATTTGCATTTATTTTGGTCCGTGAGTGAAAATCGTGCAGTATTGTATGTAGGCCACCAGCATTGCTTAGTGCGAACGCCAGAATTCCGGCAGAAAAAGAAAAGCGGGATTTGTGTGCTCAGGAGGCGTGATGATTTTATCAAGCAGGAAATCTTTTCGTTCAACTTTGTAATAGGCATATTTTCTGAAGAAAAGCTGCCTTGAGGCTGATCGCCATTATTTGTAAACAATACCATGGCGGCGCCTATAGTAAAATACTGGTAGTGCAGAGTGTCTGTGCATATGTTCTCACTCATCCAACATTTTGTTTGCGTGATTACCTGTTTGATGGCATGCAACTTCTGCAGCTCCCAGTATGTTAGTTATTTGATCTATCTCCTTTTCTAAAAAAAATTTAGCTGCACAAAGATTGTTTACCTGCATAGCTACTTATAAAATAATGCAAAAACCTATCACCACCTGTTTATTCAAAGTTCGTAGTGCACCGTATGGTTTTCTTAAAACTCAGCACTGGGAGGTACATGAAAACCATCTTTGCAGATAAGTTATGTATCCAGGGGGACACAAAATGAGACAATACTTTTTTCTGTCAGCTGCCCAATAATGTTAAATAATGAAATTTTTAGTGACTGCAGCAAGCGGGCATGTTTGTATTGAAAAGCTGGAGGCAGTTGCATTTCTGCACAGTTCCACTTGGAAGAACTCTTCTAGCATGTCTGTGCTCCGAGTTTATCCCACTGTAAAGTTTAATTGCACTTTGCATGATTACACGTGCAAGGTGGTGAGGATTGGCACAATGTTCCTCTCTAATGTGACAACCAGTCGTTCCTTGCTTTCACGAGCCAATAGTAAAGGGTAACCGTTATCATCTTTGCCTATGCCTTCGACCCATTAAACGCCGCATGCAACTGGCGCGGCACATCAGGGAGGAGCTTTGCGTCAATCTTCACTCTCTTGTATGTGTAATCATTCGAACCGCAATGAAATTTTGCAGCCAGATAACTCGAAGCACAGACATGCTAGAATAATCCTTCCAAGTGGAACTGTGCAGAAATGTGACTGCCTCCAACTTTTCAATACAAACATGGCCGTTTACTGCAGTCACTAGAAAGTTGATTATTCAACCTTAGTTAATTGGATGGCTGACAGCGATAATTATCGTTTCACTATGTGTCACCCAGGATACATAACTTATCTGCAAAGGTGGTTTTCACGTACCTCCCATTGCTGAATTTTAAGAAAACCATAAAGCTTAATTTTGGACACCCAGTATGTACCCCAGAACACATTTTGAAACAAGCTTGCTGCATTCTTTGTAAGAATTCCCGAGTTTCATTATATGATATTCAGCAGTGGATGTATATAGTCAAACTGCACCACGTAGTGCTTTCACAACTGCTTGGGCCAGCTGTTGGTAGTGTTAATACTATAGCTGAACTGTAGCAGTGTCAGAGAACGAAGTATAGCAAGTAACAAAGTCAGTGTAGAAGTGCGATCAGCTGGGCTAGATAAGCTTACTTCTATAGTTCATATTTAGCACAGCAAGGATGTGTGGGAGCAGAATTTAGAATGGAAATATTTGCACCAGAACTTTGATATACCGAGCCAGCAAAACATATTTCTTTAGTTGTTTTTATAGACACAGGTGTACAAGGCAAGGAGCGGGGCAGATGGGCAACAACACAGATTTTATTCATGCTTCACTACACTTTTATTGCAATCAGCAAATATATTTTCCTTACCTGATGACGTGAACACCATTTTCTACATTGTTGTTTCTTAATGGGCAGATTAATGCTACATGTTTCTAGTGTGCCTTGGTATAGTACGCCACCACAAGGCGTTGTAACCAATTCCAGTACACGTGTAGCACATGCCTAGGCTGTACATGATAAGTTCAGTATCATGTTACCTAAGCCTTTACATGATCATGGTCACTCTTGTATTCTTTCTTTTCTTTTTCAGATTCAAGTTGAGCTGGCAATGCTCAGTTCCCAGTCATTGCGCAGCTTGCGTGAAAAAATTACTTGCATATCAGATGCTGCTATCGTTGGAGACTTCAGTGAAAACCCAGACAGAACATCAGACCAACGAGCTATTGTAAGACTATAGTTGACTTTGCCTACTACTGCTCTCTTGCCAAATAGGCACTTACTCCATGTTGCATTGTCTGTACACATATGCTGGTTTCCATATGGTAGGAATGGAGCAGAAAACACATTTAGCCAGGCTTACATTCATCTTTCGTGCCTTATACCTGTCCTCACCATTCTTTTATCTAGAAACATCGCATCTGTCCTCATGACATCACTGCATCGATGTCTCACAGTGTGTACTTGCATTAAATACTATTTGTACTTCAGCTTATCTTGCGAACTGTTCAGTGCATAAACATAAACAATACATGAGAAGACATGTTTCATAGATTACAGTAGAGACAACTGTGTATATTGCATTTAGTTTTATATAAGCATTCTACTCGCCACTTCATGAAAGCAGCACTTTGCATAAATTCAAATATTCACATTGAATCAGTATAGTAACCTGTTTTTATTTTGACAAGTGAGCCCAAGCATGCCATTACTGCCGACATTTTTCTTGTGGCACATCAATGTGGTGAACAGTTCAGAGCATTGTGCAAATAGACTGGCCAGGTATACATGGCTTTTCCAGCTCAACGGCTGTCAACAAGAGTAGCAACGTACGGTTGTTGGTATTGCGTAACTTCGATACTGGTTCTAGTGCTAAAAAGGGGCATAGAAGAAGAACCAGGTGGATACATAACATAGACGGTGCTGTGTGTGTGTGTGTCTCTCTGGTTCTCACAATTTGCTGCTGCTAGGCACGAAGTCACCACATACGTGATGTCATGGCCTCTGAGACTCAATCACACGATTGTGGAGGCCATGGTGATTCCATCAGGGCAGGCTTGGCGATCAAATGCCACAGTAGCCCCTATATAATATCAATGGCCCGTGGCCGTTGGGCACTGCAGTTCTGTACCATCGATAAGTGAAACATGATATCTAGAGCTGCAAATATTTGAGTCAAGGCCCTCAGGTAGCTCATTTTGCCTGTACATACTTTTGAAGTTTATGCAACCCAAAGCTTGGTTTAGTATGCACTTACAGTCGAAGACCATTCGTAACAATACTCAAGTGCCATGAAAATTTCATTGTTATAACCGATAATTGCTATAAACGGGTTGCATGAAAAAAAGCAAGATAGAGGGATGGCAGGCTCTTGTGAAAAAGCTATAATATCGGATGGGATATGCCAACAGACATCAGTGATAAGGATGACGAAGCTGCCAATTTTTCAGACATACTTGAAAATTCTAGTGCTTTCACAGTACCACCACAAGCCCCATAGAGCCAATGTATGACGTCTAAAGTTTCAGATGCTGAAACTCTTCTAAGTCTCAACCTTTTACTCAAATTGTATGTCCGAAAGTGCATTAACAGAAGCCACCTCCGCTCCTGCGCCATAGTGCATTGCAAGAGTCAGCTTTGCCGCAATGCCACATTGCTATGCGGTGAAGCATATTGTGAATCTGAAGGGGCGCTGAAAAAAAAAAAGGACATTGGGGTTGTAGGTGGGGCTTCAGCAGCTTGAATTTCTCGTTTTCTTATTTCTTTTCAAGGTTATGACGTTCCGTTACCGTTCAGCACGGACACCCAGCAGCCAGAATTCATTGTTATAACTGATAATGCAGCAGACAGGCATCACTGTAAGCAGGTTATTTCACCATAGAAAACATACAAAATTTGACGGTGCAGCAGCTTCTCATTGTTCTAACTGGTATATTGTTAAAACCAGTATCGTTATAAGTGGTTCTTATAATAATCTTTCCTCTTCTTTATCATGCTGGCTTTAATGTGATGTAGTAAACATGCTTAAATGCTGTAATGCTTGTGTGTGTCTACTTGCTCTTGTCTGTGCACATCACTGCCCTTAAACATTCCTTACCAAGAAGGGCCGAAGCTCAGTGCTTGTTAAGCATTTCTTCTTTGACTCTCCTGCAGGAGCTGTACAAGTCGGGCTTTTTTTACATAGGAAACACATTCTACAACGACATGAGCGACCCATCATGCAGAGACTACAGCGAGTAAGTGTGCAATTTTTGTTAGTAAGACAGCTGGGGTTCTTTTTGGTTAGGTGGTTGACATTGGCAGAAGAAAAGGTCTCAGGGCTATAGCTTCCACTTCTGAAAGCAGCAGTGCATGTTACAGCTGTAGGTTTCACTAGTGATTATTTCATTATGTTCGTAGGCACGTGCACTGTGCGGGCTAGGGGGCCATGGCCCCCCTAATAAGATGAAGGGGGAGTAGGAGGGGAGGTGTCTGATGTTGCTGCATGGACGTCTTGTGGTCGTGTAGAAACTATTCAACATGTCACCGCTGTTTCTTAAAGGCTGGCATCTTTCCTCCTTAGTGCACCATGTTGTTACGATATCATAGACTGCACACAGAAGAATAAACCTTGGGACTCTAGGTTTTGTCCTTCAAAAGTGGTGTGAGTGTATACTCCATTTCATACGTCAGATGCAACACTGTGGAAGCTATGCGAGAAGTTCGGTCGGCAAAATGTGCAAGTCCGCGCGACTTGCACTTGGAGTTCGTCGTTGTAAACATGGCCTCCGCGATTGGCCCCGGCTGTGCGCTACCATAACTAATCGCGGAGGCCCCAATACGAAAATAATGAAACACTAAGCGATCCAGAACGACCTATTTACAAGCACACAAATAACAGGGTTTGTTCATTCCTAAGGCACGCAGCATTTTCGTTTATTACTCAGTCTAAAAACAAAAAAAATGTTGCAGTGGCTTAGCTCGGCTATGCTAGGATAATGTAGCGTTAGCAAAGGTTCAGCTGATTATTCTTAGCTTTCCTGATTGTCTAGGATTAGCTTGATTATCATGCTTACTGCTGCTCCAATAACACACACACGGTATACGTATTATGTGGCACATGTATATTTATTTTGCCTGGCAACTACTTCGGGATCCGATGAGTTAAGCTTCTCCGCTCTTCTGCGTCGTTGAGCAGCATTTGCACTCTCCTTCTCCATGGCTATACCACACTGGCAAACGCCAGTCAGAGGCGCTATCAAGCGGCTCCAGCGCAGTGTCAGACGGCGACTGCACAGTGAAGGCGAATAGCTGCGCGCGCGCCGACGCCAATATGTCTGCCATGGCTACAACGTCACTCCTCTGGAAAGCGCAGACCGGCGGCGGCGACTGCACAACGAAGGTGAATAGCTGTGTGTGCGTCGGCGCCAATACGTCTGCCATGGCTATGACGTCACTCCTTTGGAAAGCGCAGACCGGCGGCGGCGGAGTGCGCAGGAGGTGCCGGCTCCGGTGCGTGACATCACTGATCCTTGCACATGCGCAGCACGGCTCTTGAGGAAGCACACGAAACTGGCTCGATCGGCTAGGCCAGTGTAGCTAATGCTACAAAAAAAAAGTGACATTACGGGTGGTAAAATCATTGAACTATTTCTTGGTGCAAATGCATCTACTGCAAGAAGTCTTGCTAGCTTCCATAGCGTTGCACCTGATGCATGAAACGGAGTATAGACATTCTAGCAATGAACAGCAGATGGGAAAATGCAAGGACACCAACACTTCAGTGCATGGAAGTCAAGATTCTGTAAAGTGACTGAAGACCCAGTGCCACATCTTGTCCTATCCCTTTATCAAAGTTCCCCAGAAGACGAAACAAATTCGTTCTCTAAAAGTTCACACGAACATGCACTGTCAACCATTGGACGTATAATGAATGCATGTAACGAAGCAAATATCAAGACCTATATTGACAATACCAGCAGGCACTGAATACACGCTTACAACAAATATCTGATTATGAAAGTAATATTATGTTTGAATGACTTAATTATAACAAGTTTAGACTACATTACCTTGCTGGTTACACTGGCAGATGGTGCAATAATCACTGCAAAATAGCCTTACATTGAATCTTCTCTCTAAAAAATATACCCATTTAAAAGACACAAGCGGTGATAAAAGGCAGCTTACAGGAAAAAAATGAAGCACACTTGATTGTAAGCCTATGAGGGCTTTGGTGTCATGTGCTGTTTACTGAACTGACACGAAAGCATATTGCTTCTCTGCTGCAACTTTTCCTGTTGCTTGAAATAGCTCTTTGCTTCTGTCAATAGATAGCAATATCTTTCTTAAAGGGACCGACAACCAATTTTCATGGTACCTATTTTCTTCAGCGCAATGGAAAGCTCACCGGTCAGAGTGCCTAATCACGGAATGGTAACGTGGAAAACGCCGCGAAACATTTGTAATCAGAATTTTTCAATCTGTGGCGAATATGAAGTCATTACACACACGAGATAACATATGCTGAAAAACTCGTGCATGAGTGGTTCGTGTTCGAGCGCGGTGAGTTACTGCGCATGCGTCCTTTTACCTCGTAAGCAGCACAGAATTGAGTGGGGCTGGATAATAATATACATACTCTAACTTTGAAGTTTAATTATGGCACTCATGATAGCATCAGACTACGTTCAGCAAAGTGATAGGCTTCATATTCTAGCTTCAAGGCTCTTCCGCTAGGCTGTGTGACCTACTGGTTTTTGTTACTTTTACTCACAATTTAAAAATATAAATCCTACTCGCAACGCGAAAAGGATGCTGGAATTGGTCACTATATTTTATGGTCTTTTCATTTATACCAAGATCTAATCCCACGTTCTGGCCAGTTGTCGGTCCCTTTAACAGTTTTTCAAAGCAAATTTTCTCTAACCGTTTACCTTAAGAACTAGTTTTGGAAAAACATTACCATATTACCTTTTCTTTCAGAACTTTTTAGATGCATCGTATGACATAAACTCAAGAAATGCATTAAAAACAAGAGCTTTTTTTTTTTCTTGGAGAATGTAGAGGAAAGAAGTTGTGTACTGGAAGAAAGTTATGTACAGGGAACGGTAGCTTCACTACATTGCTTAATTAGTATTTTTCGTGATATATTTTATATTAATATATTACGAGTTGTGGAAAATTACAGTATAGTATGTAGACTCCTCTGTGCATGAAAAAGAGAACTTCAGTTGGGTACAACTTAAAAAAAATTGCAGTGGCTTAGCTTGGCTATGCCAGGATGTATGTAGCGTTAGCAAAGGTTCAGCTGATTATTCTGAGCTTTCCAGATTGTCTAGGATTAGCTTGATTGTCATGCTTACTGCTGCTCCAATGACACACACACGGTATGCGTATTATGTGGCACATGCTTATTTATTTTTGCTCAACGTCAGGTTGCTTCTCTATTGCCACAAAGACGGCTCGGTGGTCAGTGAAGTAACACGCTGCCATCGCTCAGCATCCTGGCGACGCCGCTTTGCTAGACGTTCCTCCCTTTCCTCCAGTGTCTCCGCAGCACATTTAGCCTCCTTCTGGTCATTCTTCGTACTCTGAACCGCTAATTACCAGGCAACTACTTCAAGATGCGATGAGATAAGCTTCTCGGCTCTTCTGCGCCGTCGAGCAGCATTTGCGCTCTTCTTCTCCATGGCGTTACCCACCTGCAAACGCCAGTCAGAGGCGCTATCAAGCGGCTCCAGCGCGGTGTCAGACGGCGACTGCACAGCGAAGGCGAATAGCTGCGCGCGCGCTGGCGCCACTCTGTCTACGACGTCACTCCTCTCGAATGCGGCGAGTCGCGCGCGGCGGTGTCTGAAAGCGCATGAGATGCCAGCTCCGGTGACCCACCTGTGTGACATCACTGATCCTCGCGCATGCGCAGCACGGCTCATGACCCTCCACGCGAAATCAGCTCCAGCTAGGCAAGTGTAGCTAACGCTACAAAATCAGTAGAGACCCCGCTGAGATGACCGAAGTGTGGCAGCCAATCACCTCCACACTAAAGAAGACCCCCCCCCCCCCTCATGCAATTGGCAATGTTCTCCAAAGGTGGGGTCATCGGCCATCTGGTTCATGCTGTCAGTCTGGAGTGCGCGCCCATTGGTGCAGGCTTGTGTGCATCCGTCATTGAGGAGTGAATGCCGTGGACTTCTCAAGTTGTACCTGAATGTGGATGCATGGACTTGCTCAGATCGTCTTTGGTAGAATGAATGGGAACCTTTTTCTGTGAATGTGCTGAGCTCATCCGCCGGAGGTAAAATACTAAAACCCTTTTCCTTTCTTCTTCAGAGTGATAATAAAATGGGCTAAGGACCCCAGACGAGAAATAGGCCCCTTTAATGTCGCGGACATGGAAGACACCAAACTTTCAGACCTGGAGCTGCGTCTGGGATACCCCTACGTCTACGTCCACCAGGGATACTGTGAACACCTGGTGGTCTTCTCCGACATGAGGTTGGTACTAGACTTCGGCGATTCCGTTTACTTCACCAGTAAAATGGCTCTTCCAAGTTTTTTTTCCATTCATGAAGTGAAAACCAGCATTACTTCTTAAGGGAACACTAAAATCAATCATTAAATCAGTTTAGACACACAGCCCAAGACTGGAATTGCCTTCTTTTCGACATCGCTCTTATCACTGACTTTTCTCGTTTAAAAGTTGCCTTTGAAGACCATCTTTAAATTCATGCCTCATCACCTTACCAGCCATTTTTCCGCGTGCCCATGCCTCATTTGATATCCTGTTGGGACCTTTGAGCTATTATGAACAATGACCGAGCCATACAACATACTGCTAAATTATTCTTTGAGAACTTCGATTTCATAATTAGGTGTAAGAGAAAACGAAGGTCTAAGTTCTGTTTTTGAATGCTGCGCTGAAACCCCAGCGCATAAGTGTTAGTGTGGTGTCATAAATTTGTCTTTTTCATTTCCCCCAAATTTTGGTTACATTGGCTTAATAAAATTTTCTAAAATGTCTTTGGCCCTCTTAGAAGACAGTGTAATTTATTCTTAGGGATTAAAAGTTATGTAGACCCTAAGAAACGCTCTCGAAAATCTATATGAAATGAGAAACAACACAAACTACAGGACAGAGACGGACTAAGCACTTTGTCCTATTGTATGCGCTGTTTCTCGTTTTCTATGGACATGTACCAACCGGCCCAAATAAGCACTCTAGTGAAAAAATCTAAGTTGTCGTAAAGAGTTGGTGCTGGAAAGTGCATTTGGTGCATTTTTTTAGCATGTTTTCAGGCTTATTATCGAGGGTCTTGTGGCAAGAATGGTGTTTTGGTGAGTTTTGTGGAAGGGCTATTAATACAAGCGGAATAGTTTTTTTTTTCTCTTTAGTGTCCCTTTAATGTGACCGGTCCAGAATACAGTCCACAGGCTTTCTTAAGAAATGCTTGTAACTGCTTTTGTAGCCACAAGCATAAGTGGTGACTGCAGGCCTGTAGCCAGGAATTTTTTTCTGGGGGCGGGGGGACTTGCTGAAAACCATGACTATTTGAGAAAAAACACCTATTTTCATTATTTATTTTTGGTAAAATCACCTACTTCGCGAAAATTTCGGGGGGGGGGTGGGGTGGGGGGCGAGCCCTTAGCCCCCCCCCCCCCCCGGCTACGGGCCTGGGTGACTGTGAATGCAGTGACAAAAAAAGAAAAAGAAAGCTTGTGCATTGCAGCCTAGGCATCAGGCACGTAGCCAGAATTTTTTTTTTTTTTGGGGTGGGGGTGGGCAGGTTCAGCCATGCTTTATGTTACTACGTGCATTTGTATGTGTGTGTATATGTACACACGCAAAATTGGAAAATTTTAGAGGTTTTGAACCCCGCACCCTTTCGGCTACGCCAGTGCTAGGCATGCATGCTAGAATCAAGTGGTGCTGTCCAAGTCCACCTGTTGAGACAGTGTGATGCAGCAAGACAGTTCTAGGTGCATCGTGGCACTAATAAAACAGACTATGGCATGGTGTTTAGATGTTATGTCCCTATTGTACTTGACTAATTTTAACTCGTAGTGTACAATTAAACCTCGAGCCCTCAAGACTCTAGTACTGTCAGTGTCCGTATACATGTGAAAGTCGTACATGCATGCTCTGCACCCGTTCTCTTGACAGGATGCTTCATCCGCACGACAGCCAATGCATATCGGACTACCCCATAGCATTGAAAACCTTCCCGTGTGGCAAGAGGGTGTTCTGCATGCTCTGCCACCAGAATACAGCCAAGTAAGCATTTGCGGGTCGCATCATTTTTAAGGCAAAAACCTTAGATGCCTCATCAGACGCGAAAATTGACTATTGGCAGCATCAACACAAGTGCTGCAAAAAAGTCATGATGTCACATGATGCCGTCATCACTTGACATTTGTCACTCGGTCAAAGGTGGTCTGATATGGAGGTAGTGCAAAACCAGGTTAGGAGCAGAAAACTTTTGGAGGGTGGGGGAGTATCAATGCATAAAAAGAAGATGGCTTTTGTTTTTGTGTCATCTTAGGTGAGTGCATAGGGAACCCAGTGAGTTTTTAAAGTAAACCAGTGGGATTACAACGATAAACAGACAAGCTGATTTCCAGTAGACGTGGTCGGCGGACACCGACATGTGGCATTTTTCTACCACCGTAACCTGAATTGGCACAAGATAAAAATGTCCGGGCTGAATGATTTCTGACAACTCCCATTTCTGCCCCTAATCTTGGAATATAAATGGGACTCCCCCGCATTACAAGATAATTGCATTACCTCAAATTTTGCATAGGTGTAGATAAGGTGTACTTTGGGCTTGTGCGAGTACCAATTTTTTTGGTTCAAAGAGAACAGTATTTCCTATTGAAGAATTTTGAGGCGAATTCAAATAGTAGCTGGAATTGGATAGTAGTATTGTGCAAGTTGTATGTGGCAAAATATGTTGCATTTTAAAAGTTGCCATACTTAGCCTATATAACACACTTTTAAACTGAAAAGTTAATCAGGGTGCAGGTAATATATGCATACTTAGCCTTGAAGTGTGGCTTCGCTGCAGTGCAGATTTCCCTTGAAGAGTCAGTTTCACAGCATAGCGGCTGTCCGCTGCAGTGAAACCACTTTTTCAGCAGGTTACCTGTGGTAGTCTGCATTCGTTTCGAATACTTCGAAAATCTTAAATTCACGTCATAGCGGATTCGGATACTATAACATTCGTGCGGGCCTAGTGTGTAAATATTTGAAAATTTCCAGAGATTGAAGTGAATTGGGTGGGGGTCACTACACCAGAAAAAGAAACACATACTGGTGCAAAACTACAATAAGCTTCATCCCCAAGTGCACAGCACAAGACAAAAGAGCAGTTTTGCAGCAGGCTGTATGTCGCTCGGGGAGGCAGGCTTTACCATTTACAAGGGCAGAAGCTTGGACAAAGTGGTTGTGGTTCACAATGGTGTAAAGCACAGCACATGAATACGCTGTTATACTATCAACATTACGGGCATTTGCACGCAAGCAAGAAGTATGTTCATTTGTTTCTAATGCTAGACACCAGGATGTGAACATTTTTTTTACAGGTTGTAAAAAATGGGAATATTCCAAAAACTATTTGATGTGCAATTAGATGTGCTTCTGGCACTGTCTATCCCTTAAGCGACAAAGGTGCTTTTTAAGATATGGAACTTGATGTGCCACTTGCACAGTTGCAGCATAGCAGGATCCATTCCTGATGTTTAACTGAAATGATGTGATTTAACTTAAAAAGCTCAGCGACGATTGTTTTTAATCTCTCAAGCTTTGCATTCTCAAGAATTTTGCTTCTCAGCTTATAAACAATTAGTATTTTGTGCATGCTGTGGCCACTGCCATTTACCAGCACACGGAGTACAGGTGCAAACTTTATTTTTCTAGGTGGGTGACATACGAGAACGAGCGCGTCCTCTGCGACCCATACTTTTTCTGCGACGCCTGTTTTCGGTCGTACAACTACACTGCCAACCATAAGAAGATTGGCAAATTTCGTGCGGCCCCTTTCCTGGACTGGAATACAGTGATCTGATGTGTACTAGTCTTTTTTTTCTTTTTCTTGAATGTGGAACTATGTGTCGCACTGTAGGAATATGTGCTCCAATAATAAATCGTGTATAACCAGTGTGCTCGTTTTTCTTAGCAAAGCAAACGAATAAATTAATCACTTCAATGTGTAGGTCTACACAAACTTAATTCAGCTCTAGAATTCAAATGGTATGCCCAATTTCCTAGCCTTTTGGTCACTGTTACACAGTTTCTTTAAGTCAATTAAGTCCAAGGGTTTTATGTGTCAAAACCACAATTTGATTGCGAGGCAATAGGGGTGAGGAATTCCAACGTAATTCTCACTGCTGAGTGACTGTGTCGATAGCAACCATGGTTTCGTCTGCAACGGTTGAGGCAAACAATAGTTTACTTTTGAGGTGGCACCCGTTGGCTGCATGATCCTTATCACAAATTCACTAATGCATGATCCTCGTCAACGATCATGTCCATGGCAACCACACGATTTTGTTCAGTGCTTGCAGCGAGTAGCGGGGCTTGAAACAGGAAAACTGGACGATTCTGGAGTCTAATCTGGTTGCTTCTAGGTTGTTGCTAGGCCTCAGTTAGGTTAGTCACGACACAGATGTCCAAACTCCAGAACCGAGAGTTCGCACCTCTCATAGAACGACCCTTTCTTTCTCTCTTGATCTATTATTTTTCTATTTTTTTGTCCTTTATTCCCATTATTTTTCTATATTTTTCTCTTTTTCTTTCCCTTTCTTAGTGAACCAGTGGCGAGTACAGTAAAACCTCGTTAATTCGAACTCTGTTATTTCAAAATCCCGCTTAATTCGAAGAGTTTCTGCGGTCCCGTATTTCGCAATGTAAATCTGAGTGGATAATTTGAAGCGGCGGTCATCGCCAGCCCGGTTAATTCAAAAACTTTGGGTGCCATGTGCCAATTCCCGATCCCGATTTCGCCGCAAATCCACGGAAGCGATGGCCCTTAGGACCACAGGGCAATGCAATGTAGCGATATTAATGAGTGACAGTTGAAGCAACCCAGCCTCGTTGCTGCTAGCGCAAAAAAGAAAGAAAAAAGAAAGAAACACGGTCTCGTGGTCAGCTAAAACGTGCGCCTGCGGAAAAGACGTGCTTCACTGCAGCACAGCGGTGACACGCGGGCAGCATGTCGCATGCTTCTTGCAACGTCGGCGCGTCACGATTTACCCATTCTTTTTGGGAAAAGAAAAGATAATAAAGTACGGTCTGCCGGAATTCATGATGTATGCGAACCTCCGATTGGCGGTTGCTCCGGCAATTTGCGCACTTGCACTGCTGGCGGAGTTCTTGCCTGTAACGCCTACTTCGAAAACTCAGTTCGAAAACTTAGTGATCATGTTTTCCAGCCAGAACACATTGCGGATTCCGTCAAACTGGCCATTATCACATTCTTTATTTTACCAGAAAGAATGGGCGAATGGTCGCATCATGACGCGCTGAGGCTACGAGCAGGTGACATGGTGCCTGTGTGTCACCACTGTGCTGCAGTGAAGCACGCCTTCTTTTCCGCAGGCACGCATTTCAGCTGACAAGACTTTTTTTTTTTTTTTTCGCTGACAGCAGCGAGGCCTGCCGTTTTCCCGGGTTTGCGGCAAAAATGGGACCGGGTATTGCTAGAAAACAACCCTTGGAGCCGCAATCTAAAAGGCCAAACGACCACCTCCGATTACTTTCAGTAATTTAAAGTTCCTTGTATCCCGCTTTTTGTATGTTCTGTTAATTCGAAAGTTTTTCACAGTCCCAGTGACTTTGAATTAACGAGGTTTTACTGTAGTGGGATTTGCTCAATTTCTGTGGCACATACCCTTGATTATAACCATTTCTGGGGCTAATTGTTGCCTCCATTTTTAGTGGACCATTTGTGAGCAGTGGGATTTACCCAATGCCTGTGGCACATACCTGTTTCATGATAGTTGTCTGATAGGACGCACAAATCATGGCTAGTTTAACACTTCACTGTTAAAAACTTGAGAGGATGCTTGAGCTTTGCCTTCAAGAGTAGAACGTGATAGCGTAATCGGACCCTGTTCCCATTGCCTTCTCAATCGCTTGCCTGATTTGGCTTCCCGATGGACACCCAAGCCTGGCCACAAAGAAAGGAACATCTGTGCACCTGTAAATCGGCTCTTTCAAACCATTCTAGAATGCCTATTGCAAGTACAGTTGCGAAGTGCGCACTACAACATAATTATTCCTTTTGCGAGTTGGTGAGGTACCCACTACATGTCCGTAGGGCGTGTTCAGCTGCGCAGCTGCACACGTTGACCGATTGTGAATTACGACTGTGTGCTTTGCAATTTGTGGGCCTTTAAACTAACCACTCGTAGCTGAATTCACATGTTGTGATTCTATGCTTCTGCCACGCAATATTATGCGTTAATGATACTCCTCGCACTGCACAAGTTCTGGGTCCGATTCCTGCTTGAACCAAAGATTTTTATTATTTCTTTGTTTGGATCTATCCCAAATTTTCGCTCACAACCAATGACACAGATGCCGGAATTTCTGCGAAATGAACACTTAGAGAATAAATTTATTAAAATAAAGCAGTAGATGGCCCCGCTGGCTACTGGGTGCCTCTTTGTCCCACAACAATAATAGGCATCTGGCAGCCTTTTCTTTCTTGAAAACCCTCCGCTCATTTTTAATGCTATATCACGCTGATGGTGCACACATTGTTCGTGATCTCCAAGTACAGGGCATGCGACGATAATGCAAAATTTAAAAATGTAGTTTTCTTTTTTTCGACTCTGCAACGCACATGCAGTATCACAAACACGGCAGAAGCTGTAGTGAATGAAGAGATCCCATTGACCCAATGTGTTTGCTCCCACTGGCAATATAGTAGCTATACATGGATACACAAGCTGTGTCTGGCGAGGCTGATGATGGAAAAATAAGCGGTAATGAAAAGTACTACGTCTCAAGTGACAAGGATCTAGCACTGCAGCCGCACTGCGGAGGAAGTCACGAGGCCTCCGCCACTGCAAGTGCTAATCTGTCGCCAAATGAAGAGTATTGTAGCTACTGCACTGCTTTTGCTTAAAGTAAAAATGGGAATGCAGTCGCTTTTGCCACAATGGATAACGAGAACCAGCAGCGCTATCTATAGCATGGCCAGGCTTGGCTTGCCGCGTGCGGCGAGATTAGCGTAGCTCCAGCGATGCCCCTTTCAATACAAATAGTGCTCGAAGAGTCAGCTTTGTTCCCGAGAGCTGGAGCACACACTTCAGCGTACAGTGGGTGCAGATTTGCCATATTTTGAATAAATGTAGCAGGGCGTGCACTTCGGCACAGTCTAGAGCAAATGGCACAGCCATTTCAACTGCTTGTTCACATTACATGTTTCATTTCCTCCCCCATGATTCCATGAAGAACACATGAGCGGGGTTCTTCAGCTTATGTCAACGTGGACAATGAACACCAGTCGAACAAGAGATTGTGTACACAGGAGACACCTGGCAGTGCCCAAAACATATTTAAAGAGCTTTTATTCCTTTTTCTTCTTTTTGTACACAGCATCGAAGATAAACTGCAGCACCTTGGAAACAACTAAAACAGTCTGGTAAAATAAAAAAAAAAAGCATATTTGCACTGGAAAGGTGCCATGCTGCAACAAGTGGGCGGATGACATTTTGACGGCTTCAATTCGCTCTGAATGGTGTGAAGAATCTGCTGATCGGCTGTAACTCCACTCTGTCAATACTTATGAGGTGTGCAATGAAGAAAGAAAGAACAAAAACTAACAAAAAAAAAAAAAGGAAACAATGATGATCCCTCCAGCTGCCAGCCAATACCCCCTGGGTGTGAACAGGCATGTAAGTCTGCTTGTTTAAGTGAACGACACTGCAAAACAACGGGCAGGCAGGCAGGCAGGCATCCCGAGGTGGAAATATTCTCAGTGCCAAAACCTGTAACAAGACAGAAAAACAAGGGGGCAGAGCAAAGAGCATTACATGTGGCTATAGGTGTACAGAAAGCTCTGAACAGGCTATTCAAACAACTGTACATAATTATGAATTTTACGTGGATTGAGTCAAAATCTTGCCATGCAATTGCTCCCTGACAAAGAATTTAAATAGGAGGAAAGCTAGAGCAAACTGCACTGCACAATCTTAACAATCCAACATGAATGCACATTATTAAAAATGGTTCCACAGTAACTTCTGCTGCCTCAAGCACATACGAAAACCATATTCACATCTTAGAGAGCAACATAATACATGCAACATAAGAGGCGGTGCCAACAACGCAATGTCAAATTGCATGAGCAACTTACTGTGCAATGTGGCTGTTTTTCTCTGTACTTACTTCCCACTAAAAAACGTTAAATAAAAGACACTTGGCGAGGTGTTGCCAGCAAGCTGCGCAACTCATGACACCATCTTCATATTACGGCAATATACCAACATGTGTTTAAGCTAATGCTTCTTATTGTTAAGGTATGTTTCTAGACTGCTGCTTCAATTGGTGAAAACAAACATTCAAGCAATATCACTTAAGCAAGCAATATTTAGCAATACTTAATCGAGAGCCTTGGACATGATTAGGTTCTGCAATCTTACTGCCTGTGTAATGAGCGTGTACCAAGTGTACCAAGCGAAATGAATTTATTACGAGCAACAATATTTGCATGCAGGATAGCTTACAAACAACTTCGGAAAGGGCACACATTAGTCAACTGCACGTATAGTTTCCCTAAGCTTTGCGACGAGGACTGTAGTCGAAGAAGGGGCAGCCCACTGTCCGAAGATAGTGATTTCTTGTTTCCCACATAACAGAACAACAAAATCACTAGTCTTCCAGACAGGAAGTGCCGCAGAAGACGTGGCCGGACCTTCGACGAGGCGATGGCAAAAAAAAAAAAAACTTGTAAAGGAGGCGGCTCCTTCCAAATCCAGCAGATAGAAAGCACGACAATAGCTAATGCACATACATTCACACATGTGGAACAAAACAACAGCAATGTTTTTTTGTAAAAGAAGAAAGCGTCATTTGAGAGGCATGCTCCTCACCTTTTATACCAACAACACCAGCCCAATTTTTTTTCCCGGTTCCTGCCACAGGTCTTTTTTATCTTCCTGCATAGACAAGAAATTAAAAAATATATATATATTAGTGTACATATACTTCAGTAATTATAGCTATGAGGCAAAGTGTCACTTCACAAATATGCAGCGGCACAATCTCTACGCGCAGGTAGAATACTTTTGTGGCTGAAAAACAGTGTATGAAAATGGACACACACGACGAGGTGGCACAACAAGGTGCCGACTGTTCACTGAACTTTACTGGCATATGCACCAATGTGTGCAACTGACTAGATTAATCTGACCCTGAAGGAACGGACGAAATTTCTCTAATTAAACAGTAGGCAGAAACGCGCATAACTCATCTGGCAGCATTTGCCCCAATGGCAACATGACCCCGAACCAAACAGGAACCCAAATTTTATGGTTCAAAAGTTAACACAAAATGGCATTGGAGCACCTAAGCTACGTATCTGTGGAGAAACACTTGGCATATCTCCTATTGTGGCGATAAGACAAATCCAGCTAATGTTATCTTGAAGGAAAAAGATTATTTAATGTCTATTATCACCACTCCTGAGCAGCAATTCACTATGAAAAATACATTGTCCTCACTGTCAACAGTGCCTTTTAGGCTATCAAACAACTACTCAACAATTTCTAATGAGACGATGGCTAGAGGCCGGACCCCCCCCCCCCCCCCGCCGAAACTTTTCGGTTTTGCATGCGTATATATGCACGCATGCATACAAGTGCACTCGCGAACATACATAGAGTATGGTTAAACCCCCCCTCCCTTCAGAAAAAAAATTTTGGGCTACGCTGATGCAGTGAACACCTTACAAGTTAACTTACAAAAACAAAAGCCCCGTGCACATCATATTTTCCTTTCTTTTTTTTGCTCTTCACTCTCCTTTCTGCTCCACGGTCTCGCATTCGCAAACCGCGCACGCCATGTCTCTGCGGGGGCGAATGTGCGTGTCCCACTTCACGGCTGCTAGCAGTTGTTTCCGGGAGTTAATTGAACTACAGGACTAGGTTGAACCCCATAGTTCCGAACAGTCAGTCTTGTGCGGTAGCATGAATAACGGTCTCAAACTGCTCCCGGGTGCGCAACTTGAGGCTAAATAGTGTTAATACAAGCGCCAATTTTGAAAATAGGCATTTATAGGCTTTGTGAGCATTTAGGCACAAACGCCAAAAATAGGCATTTATAGGCACTCTAAAAACACCATAAAAGCCTTTCTTAACCTCTAATTCATGCTCATATATCAAAGTGGCACGATAGGAGCGCAAGGAACAAAATAGGCATTTGCCTAAAATCCAGTCTCTAATGATGGCCCACGCTAAACAATCCACTTTACTGTTCTGTCCCATGATGGCTGCAATTTTCTGGAATGCCGAGAACACCACCGCGAATATTTCCGCTCCAAATATATACAGTGGTACAAGAGATTAAAAACCACGTTGCTGTGGCTTTGTCAGATGAACCTTGCTATCAACTTTACCGTAATTAAGAAAAAAAAAGGGGGGTTCTGCTGTTGCACATACATACACGCACACCTAAGGCAAGGTCAGTAGTGCGAGTGTTAGTATTTTCAACAGGGAATAACAGGAGAGGAACAGTGGATTTGCACGGAAAGGCAGATGCAGCAGTATGCAAAATGTAGTATGACACTGCAAAGGTATGGGTTTGAGGAATTCTTTAATACACTCAAACCTCGATATAACGAACACTGATATAACATATTATTGGTTATAACGTAGTAAAGATGAATAATCTTGTCGTAGATACAGTGTTATGACTATACGTTTATAACGAATTTTTGGATGTAACGAAGCTATTTTCGTGCCAGATGTCACTTCGTTATAATGAGGTATGAGTGTATTATTTTCTTTTGATCTGTCAGCTATCATGAGGAGGAAGTCCCTACCCTTCCGACATGCGTGCACATTTTATGTCAGGTCATAAGAATGCACAATAACGAATCACCATTGTAGTTTCCCCTGCCGTAGTTGCCAGTCCTTGGCATGCCTCCTCCTCCCCGGTACGAGCGCTGCAGGTCCCTGCAAGAATAAAATTGAAATAAAATTGGATTCATAACAGCACAGCTTGAAAGCCACATAAGTCTCCTCTGAAACCTAAGCTTTACTATCCATGGTAATTTTACGGCATACAAAGAGCAATTGAGGTGACCGAAAATACAAAGATGGAATTCTTGAAGTGCCAATGGCTGGAAATCGGTAGAAACAGCATTCCATTAAAGTACATGTCATTCTCATCGCCGCACTTCTTCACGAAAGAATTGCAGTTGTCCTTCTGAAGGGCTCCTGTTTTCTTCTGTACTGCATGCTGGCTACTGTCCTGTCAGTAATATTTCAACATGCACCATCTGCACTGCATGTCATTGAGAAGTACAAGCTATCAAACAACACCGTTCAGAAACAAAGGTATAAAATCAGTATAAAGGTATAAACATATGAAATCAAAGGTAACCATTATAGACCTAATCTTTGTGACTAGAACAACATGGCTCCTCTAAACTCACTACAATTGCCAACAAAGTGCATGGCACCCTGGCCTTTGATGCAAGTTCATGCCCGTTGCTTTGAGCATTTGAAGCATTCAAAATGGTGTGCCTCTGTGCTATTGTAATGATGAAAATTTTCATGGCGCTAGCTAGCTAATTACTAAGCATGGGCACGTCCCTGTATTAGGATACAGTAGACTCTCGACAATTCAAACTTTTCGTTCATTCAGATGAATTTTAAATCTTTGGTTGGCACGCTACGTTGTAAGTGTATTTTAGAACTGCTCCATTGCATAAATTCAGGTAATTTACATTGTTATGTCACTAACATTCAGAAATAAAGTCGATTGCCTGCCTGCAATATGACCAAACTATCCAAACCATGTGCACCAACGATTGCACGTGGACTAAGGAAGGAGGGAGAGGGGAAAAAAACCAAGGTCTTGGTCTATCGTGTGCCAAATGCTTCTTGGATAACTGAGCTGCACTGGTGTCATGCGGAAAAGCGCACCAAGATTGGGAAGGGGCCACCAGGTGTCGCACAATGCGGCACATTTTGTCCCTTAATCATACACGCGCTGTCTTATTAAGAATTCCAGTACAACTGCTGATGTCTGAAAACATTACTGGAAGTCATGCAGAGCTGTCTATGATGTTGCTGCGGCCCTGAGACACAATAGATGGCAACACAAGTTGGTATGTAGCCCCGAGTCATACTTATGAGAAGTTCTGATAATTCAAACAAAATCCTGGGGCCCTTCGAGTTTGAATTATCGAGTGCCCACTGTATAAACAAGTGCTGCCAAGGATGTACCAACAATGTTAGGAAGTGGCCAAACACAGCACACATCTAGGGAAAGAGAGAGAAAAAAAGACAAAGGTCAAGCCAAAGAACAGAAGTACAGGCGTGCAGCGGCATGCTGTGACACCACTCCCAGAAGCACATGCACTTAGTTTCCCAAGACACATTAAGTTTCTTTTGTCACATATATAGACAGTGCAGATAAATATATATACATACGCATAGCCCTTGGCATCAGCAAGGCAAGCGTAAGCAGAAGACGGTGCATGTATATGCTGCACTGTCATTTGGGGAGGGCCTCGTCAAATTTAAAAACTGCCTGGTATGAGAGCAACTGTGCCTTTGATGCAGCTGTTTGATAAAAATGTCATACCTCATTACGCATACTAAAGCTGACACAGTATCGTTTACCATAAAGTCACATGGAAAAAAAAATGCAGGGGCCAAAATTTAATGGCTGTCATGCGTTGGTGCAAGTGTGACAAGCGGCGTGAAACTGCCATGTGAAAGCAGGGGGGAGCAGTGGAAGGGTGTAGGTCAAGTTGTGCTGGTCCTCTGTGGGGCGGAGGGGTGTAACAGCATACCTGTGCATGCCACCAGAGCTAAGCGATGGCGGCGAGTGCCAGGGGCGCGTTGGCTCGTCCGCGAAGGCGTGAGGAGGAAGCTGTGGGCTAGCCTCCCCCCAAGGTCCGCGCTTGGGGCCTCTGCCTCCTCGGGCAAAGGCGTCCACAGGCTCATCACGCCAGAAGGACATACTGCCACCACTTCTGCTGCTGCTGCTGCTGCCACCGGTGACCACAAAAGTGGTGGAAGGAGACGAAAAAAAAAAGAAAAAAATGGGGGGGGGGCACGAGAGAGAGATAGTGAAACATCACAGCAATGCACATTTATCGTAACTTCGATGCACTTGGAGGACACCTCATCTAGTGTTAAACCTTCAGTGAAATATTGTATTTACACGATTGTAATTCTTATTTATTCATTCATTCAATTAAAAAACTAAAGTGGGCAGGCAGCCTTACAATTAAAATGAAAGCACAGCAGTGCCAACAAAGGGGACAAACACAAAAGCGTGGTTACATTTTATGTTTGTTTCTGGAGGCTTTTCGTTTCTTTTTTTGTTAGCCGTAATTTTCCGTATGAAGTCCAAATTAATAACATCACCACACGCATTCTAGCCGCGGGTAAAAGCTCGCGAGCGCTGGCGACGAACGCGGCTGAAGCGGAGATTAAGCTAGCCGGCCGTCTCTCTCCGTCGCACGGAGAGCGCATGAGATAACATCTTCCCGCGTGCAGGCCTGCCGCCGATTGCTCGTCAAACAGAGAGGAAACGCCCCGCCCGTCTTTCGTAAGGAGCATGAAGGTACGCCAGGGGAGTGGAGGGGAACCGCATCGTTCGAAGGGCGCAGTCGCTTGCATGCGCGCGCTATCTCGAGGCATCAGGAGACTGCTCGCAAACTTGCTGTGCTCTCAACGCTTACTTCGCGTTTAGAGAACTCAGAGCACGAAAACGCTTCGGTTCCTGGAGCGGCCATATTTGTTTTGTTGAGTTACGCGAGATCGGATCCAAAAGAGTTAGCTGCTAGCCTTACTTCGTTTAACAATATAATTTGTTGGTATCGCATTCATTGTTTCGCCCTTAAAGGGACCGACAACTGATTTTTCTCGACCCAGTTTCTTACGGCGCGACAGGAAGCTCACCCTTCGTAGCGTTTGTAGCTGCAGTGGTTTATCCGAAAAGCACGTAGTTATTTTATAAGCAGTATTTTTCGATCTGAAAGGCTCCAAACACGCATGCAGGCTTGCTCCAGCAACGCTGAGAATCGATAGCGATGCCGCTAGCCCTTGTGAAAGCTGTCGTTCTCCTTTCGCAGGAGTTACTGTAACTATGCTTAACCACCTTTATTTTGAGCTTTCCAACCATTTTTGAAAATAGCAAGCTGTTACAACGAGATGTGTGGCTTTATACACCTTCCCGGTATTTGTACAGCATTGTGTGCGCCTGCACCCAAGGTTGCCTGCGCCTGTGTCATGGATGGCTTGTCCCGGCGTCGTTACTCTCTCGATACACGAGCAAAGCCAGGTAATCGAAAACGTAACTGTGCATATGCACGGCCGCACAGAGTAGCAGTGCGCGTCATTTCTGCGACGAAGTGTAGGTAGCAAAACTATGCCGCTCCAAAATCTTAGCGACCTGGAAACTGCGTGCACGGTTGCATGAGCACGCTGAAAAGTTGCTCAAGACGCGCTGACGAGCATGGGATCATTACGTCACGCGAAAGCAGCGCCACTTTCATGCATACTACTAACACAGGCCTATATGTACATTATTATGGAGTAATACCTTTTAATATAAAGAAACGAACGATATTTCAATACTAACAAAAAAATCGTCGACCGTGTACAGCAATCAACGGTCACGTGGCCGTCTTCATCGGATGATTGATGTTTTTGCCGCCAGAGGCGCCACAGGTCATTTTTCGCGACTTTCAATTAAGAAATAAAAATATAAATCCATCTCTCACGAAAAAAAGAGGATTGATTTGAGTCAGTGCAACGGACAATCTTTATATCAGTGGAGTCAGCTCATTTCATATTCTGGGCAGTTGTCGGTCCCTTTAAGCGAAACTGAGTTTTTTTAACCGTCAGCTATTGACCCTCGAAAGCGAGGGGCGGACGTGTAACATGGTGCAGCCACTTCACTGTGGGCCGTGAGCGACGGGCCCGCTACTGACAGCTGCGCATTTGCGACTGCTCCGACCAGGAGATATGCTTTTATTAATGAGATGACATTTTTAAAAATGCAAACAAAAATTCGAATTGGAACCCTAGCTCGTGAGCTCGAAATGGCAGGGCCTTTTAGGGAGTATTTACTGCAGAGTGATTACAAACTCGGATGCGCCGGTGGAAGGAATTACGGAAAAGCTCTTCTGGATGAAGATCCATGGATAAAGTATATCTGAGGAAAAGTGTCAACGCGTTCCCACCGTTCGCGTGCTCTTCCATAAACGCGAAGCAAGGAAAATTCCATATTGTTCCATTTCTACTGCTAGCGATCCCAGATTTCATTCCGCGATGTCCTGAAACAGAAGTGACAGACATTTTAGCGGCACGCATGTAGTTATTACTGAACACTGCTTTCCTTAAGTGCTGTGCGACGCTTGAAACGAGCTATCAGCAGCGTTTCTGGAACAGACGACGTCCGCCGATGAATCGCCGTCGCACTTTCTCGCTACCGATAGGCTTAGACGTCACGAGCCTCTGCGGAGAGCGCGTTTTGCTGTCGAGCGGACTTGCAGAACAGAAGCTGCGTCGGCACCGTGCATGGCATCATGGCTTACTCGGGACACACACACGAGCGCTATTTATTCAACGGAGTAACTTTTGGTCCATGGTTGCGACTTTGGCAGCCCCAAGATCAAGCTGCACATGTTTTAACGCGCCGGCGGTGCGATTGCCGGTGATAGATGCCCCGAAATCCGAGACTTTGGTGCAGTTTGGCGCAATTTTCGTCGATATTATCAGGATGGCGCAGTAAATACAATTTGGCGCACTTTGGCGCAGAAGTGGAATCACTGATAATAGCAACACTTTGCAGTTGCCAAACTGTTTATGCTACCTCTTGATATACCTGCTTGATATACCACACCTCACGTATAAGCTGCCCTTAAAATACAGAAAGTTCAGAGCTAAAGTCGGGGTGCGAGTTATACGCTAACTTTGCTGCAAAAATTAGCTTCATGGCACGGTTTCACAGTAATGTAGAGAAGGTGACCTCACATCAATACACAAAATCTTTTTCTAATTTCTATTTTTTTCAAGGTTAGCAGTTAGGAGGGTTATGTGCATGGGCGGGTTATACATGAGAAAATATGGTATGTCATATCTTGAACAGAGCAGCACAGCAAAAAATCTTGGGTGAATGTCTTCTCACAGTAGAATGATTGTAGACCTCATAGAAGCAAGATGATCAGTACAGTAAACCACTATTTTCCAAACTTTTTTCTCTCCTTTTCTTGCCTTTCTTTACATCGCTCATTACAGCAAAACAGTAGCAGGATCCCCACAACTACCAGCACTGGGAACATGAGGGGGGGAGGGACAGTAAGCATATGAAAATTTGTAAAAAAGGAGCGAAGTTCACTAATATGTGTTCGCAGAAAACATTCTAAACTGGCACATCAAAACCACCACATATTTCACAATAAGTGAACTGCTAATGTTAAATGGCAGATACGGTTGGTTGGTTGGCTTACGGAGTTTGACATCCCAAGGAGACTCGGGCTATAAGACATGCTGTAGTAGAAGAAGGCTCCAGATAATTCTGACTACCCGGGGTTCTTTATTTACCCAGGCTTCCGATGTTGCACAGTACACAGGCCTCTATCCTTTTACTTCCACCAAAATAAGACTCCTGCGACTGGGATTGAACCCACGCCTTCTGGGTCAGCAGCCGTAAATGCCAGATCTATTCTTCAACTTAAGAGCACGAGTCAGTAAAGAGTCAACTTACCCGCGAGTTGGACCCACGGACATCCCAGAAAGTGATCCACCACCTCCAGAGGCCCCACCTGTGGCTCCCTCAGGAAAGCCACCATACTCCTGGGCAAACTCAGGGTCAAAGTTGTGGGGGTCATACGGCTTGTTCAGACCCTTGATAGGAGCCTGCGAGTGGAATGGTGCACACAATGTTCAAGTGGGGTTCAGCATGGAATGAAGAAATTCAAAGCACAAACAATCTCCAGGCAACTTTTCATTTCTTTCATATTTAGTGGTGTATGCTAAACCTTGATACAACAAAGATGGTAAAATTGCCATTTCCTTGATTATACACAGCAGACTCTCATTAAACGAAATCTGAAGGGACCAGGAAAATATGTCCCGTTTAACAGGAGTTCCGTTTACCGAGAGACGAACTGGGGTGCAGAATTCGGATACAAAACCAATCATATCAGAGGCAGTTGTTCCATTTAAGCAGCAGTTCTGTTTAACAGATTTCCGTTTACTGATATACTGTATTTAAATTCACCCTTTTATGTAAAATATAGTTGCCTATGGATTCTTTTTCTCGCATCTGGGGTTTTACGTGCCAAAACGAAGTTATAATTATGAGGCTCGCCGTAACTGGGGCACTAACGAGAGAGTAACTAGCCTTTTCGTTGACATCTGTTTCCTGAACCATCGGGTTAGCTTGCAAGATAAAAGAGAGGTCATGGTGGTAAGTACCACCACCTCTATGGCTGGCTACTCATGCTTGTCACTTGCCACACGGCGACAACAAAAACACCAAATCTTGGCACCTTTCCCACAATACCGACGGTTTCCTCAAGAATTTCCTTCATGCAAGTTGGCACACTTGGTATGTTTTTCATAACACTGAAGGAGTGTCGTCGAGTTCATGGCGTTATAACTATGGGGGTGCGAATATTCGAAATTTCGAATATTTTTTCGAATAGTGCTTGCTATTTGATTCAATTCGCACTGGAATTTTACTATTCGAACTTCGCAAACACAAGTACAGTCAACGCCCAATTGAAAGCGACCCCTTCAGATTTTTATTATGCTTCACCACATTATATTCTCGTACTGCGGCAAAGCTGCCTTTCAAGCTCCGTTACGGTCGCACTTTGCCAAAAGACGTCCGATTGAAAGTGGTCCCTAGATTTTTTCAATATGCTTCACCTCATCACACCCCGGTATTGTGGCAAAGCTGCCTTTCAAGCTCCGTTACGGTCGAATTTTGCTAAGACACAGTCAATGTCCGATCAGTGGTGCGATCTTGTACGCGTTACAAAATAACCACGGAGGCGTGGCATTACATCCAGCCGCACGTGACCGCACATGCCGCACGCGAATGGCCCATTTGAACCGCGACAGACGTCACGGCTCTGCATTGACCAATCGCGTGCGGTCACGTGCGGCTGGTTGTCATGCCACGCCTCCGTGTTTATTTTTGTAACGCGTACAAGATCGCACCACAGAAGTGGTCCCTAGATTTTTAATATGCTTCACCTCATCACACCCCCGTATTGCGGCAAAGCTGCCTTTCAAGCCCTGCTACGGTCGCAAATGTATTAACTCAAGAAAACGCTGGTTCCAACATGGAGATGAAAGATGTGGTAGAGGTGGAGGCTCAATTAATGCTATTTTGGACATGAAGTTGGGGCAGGAAGTCCGAAAAATCGGAAGCCGAAACTTTTCAGCATCCAAAATTTCAGATGTTCTTATATATCGATGTCTACGAGGCATATTTGGAAATCCGGACTTGAAGGGAGCACACCCTTGTCCGCCACATCAGTTGGGCTTCCACAGAAGTTGAAAGAGGAGGAGAGGCTGAGGAAATGGCATGTTTGCCTATCACGTGTAAAGTGTTGTCGGCAACACTTTGGTTGCACCAAATCATGTACATTAATACAATTCGGCCTCTACATTGCCTCATTCTTGATAAGACAACTCTGAAACACCACCTCGCCAGCGCTTCATCAGCCTAGCGAAACGAACCACTTTCATGTTGCTATCTCATAAGAATATGCTTAGGAATTCTCTCTAACTTTCTTTTTCTGCAAGTTCACTTCGAAGTATTCGAAAAATATTCTAGAAATATTCTAGAAATATTCGAAAAATATTCGATTCGATCCGCACTCACCACTTCAATACAGTAGAACCCCGCTGTTACGTTCCTCACTGCTGCGTTTTCCCGGCTGTTACGTCGTTTTCCGCCGGTCCCGGCATAGCTCCCATAGGATACAATGTATTGGGAACCCCGCTGTTACGTCGTAACTGTCGGACTGTTCCCGTATGATACGTCGCGAAGTGCGCCCGGAGCCGACCGAGTGACTACCAAAGAGAGCGGCCATGGTGCATTTTCACGCAGCTTGGCCTCGTTTGACCGTAATATTAGCCGCATGAGAGGCGCAAGCAACAGAATCTTTCAATTGATGCAAACAAAAGCATGGCCTTCGAGATTCAAATTGCAAAGATGGCGTCTATGACGTAACTGCTCGCGAAAGCAAGGCCTTCGAGATTGGCATTTACTATTGACAAAAGCATAGCCTCTGAGATTTGCATTGCACAAACATGGCGTGTATGACGTAATTGCTTGCGAAAGCAAGGCCTTCGAGATTGGCATTCACTTCTGCCATCGCGTTGGCGTAGACTCATCATCATCGTTATTTGTCGGAGAACGGGAGGAGTTCGAGCTGGTTGGAGCTCGCATGGTCGTGCGTGCGGTTCGCGGTCGGACTCGCCGCGCCGGTTGTGATTGCGTGTGCTTAGTTCTTTCATGCCTACAGCTGTTGGTGTTAAAAAAATCACATACGTTGATTACCATTTCTGTGGATAAGGCCGTCCTAAGCTCCGCGTTTCTATCCATCGACTAGATCGCGGCTGAGCGCGCCAATTTTCGTGCTGCTCGTAAGAATTGAAATAAAATTCTGTACCACTAAATATTTTGCCGTTTTTCCTGTTTTTCGGCTCTTACGTTTCCAGTCTCTTACGTTTATTTCCTACGGTCCCTTCAAAAACGTATCAGCGGGGTTCTACTGTATTCGAATTCGCTTCGCACCCAAAATTTTGCTATTCGCACAGCTCTAGTCATAACAATTATCGTAACGTGGTTTTTGCCGCAAGGTATTTCTTACCACTCCAACGATGTCGCATATCTGCTTGATGCAATCCACCACCACTGAAGGTGAGCCAGTGACTTTGACGATGCGCTCGGTGGATCCAGGACAGCAGCTGCCATGGACTTTGATGTTGGCACCTGTGGACTGCAATGTTACAAAGAAAAAGAGAAAAGAAACTCGTCAGGCAGACTTGCAGGTGAGAATAGCTTTACAGTACGTTCAGAGGTTTTAAGAAACCTTCCAGTGTTTTGCATACAGCAAAAATTACTGCTCTAATGTTCATTACACTTTATGAGGACACAATCGAACAACTGCACCGCTTTTACGTGGCAGGCAACGATGTGTTGAGGAAAATGCCGTGTAGCACACAAGCTGTTTTTCCTACGTACTGTTAGTTGTACTTGCCCTTTGTATGCTGTAAGGCGAGCCAGGGAAAGATTAACTGTAGTTGATTTTACCAAAACATTGCAGAATACTCTACTGCTGTGCATGAGTAGATTGTTAGTCCTTACTAAGAGTATCAGCTGCCGACTCTACTGCTGCATGTGAGCGGTACAGTAACCCTTTGCAACATGGTGTCCTCATTCAGAGACGCGACTTACTTTTGCCATTTATGTGTGCTAGAGGCAGGGAAGAGATCGCAAAAACTGAGCTAGTCGCAAATAAACATTCTTGTTGCATGATCTTCCTTTATATTACTTCCGGTTGAAATATTTTGCTACACATGATTGCTCTGGTGAAGGCAGTGCAGTGTTTAACGATACATTGGATGTGGGGCGGTTCGGCAAGAAACATTGTTACCATTTTACGAATGCTCGCTGCCACCAGGTAACTATCGCATGTAATTTGAAGCGCGAATAGCAAAATTTTGGGTGCGAAGCGAATTCGAATAATAAAGATTGAGTGCGAATCGAATCGAATAATTTCGAATAATATTCGAATATTTCTTAAACATTTTTCGAATAATTCGAAGTGAAATTACAGAAAAAGTTGCAGAGAATCCCTAAGTATGTTCTTGTGAGATCGCAACATGTAAGTGTTTCTTTTCGCTAGGTTGATGAAGCGCCGGTGGGCTCATATTTCATAGTTGTCTTTCTTATCAAAAGTGAGGCAATGTAGAGGCCGAATTGCATTTATGTACATGATTTGGTGCAACCAAAGTGCTGCCGACAACACTTTACACGTGATAGGCAGAGATGCCATTTCCTCAGCCTCTCCTCCTCTTTCAACTGCTGTGGAAGGCCAACTGATGTGGCGGACAAGGGTGTGCTCCCTTCAAGTCCAAAGTTCCAAATCTGTCTCGTAAACGTCGATATATAAGAACATCTGAAGTTTTGGATGCTAAAAAGCTTCGGCGTCCGATTTTTCGGACTTCCTGCCCAAATTTCAGGTCCAAAACAGCATTAATTGAGCCCCCAACTCTGCCACATCTTTCATCTCCATATTGGAACCAGCGTTTTCTTGAGTTAATACATTTGCGACTGTAACGGAGCTTGAAAGGCAGCTTTGCCGCAATACGGGGGTGTGATGAGGTGAAGCATATTGAAAATCTAGGGACCATTTCCAACCGGACTTTGTCTCTTGGCTAAGTTCGACCGTAACGGAGCTTGAAAGGCAGCTCTGCCGCAATACGAGAGTAATGAGGTGAAGCATATTGAAAATCTGAAGGGGTCACTTTCAATCGGACGTTGACTGCATTTGTCTTTGGGAAGTTCGAATAGTTCGAATAGCAAAATTTCAGTGCGAATCGAATCGAATAGCAAACACTATTCGAAAAATATTCGAAATTTCGAATATTCGCACACCCCTAAATTTGAAGTGTGTTGAACTCTGTGAAGAAATATGGCGTGACTGAGAGTGCAATTATTAGATTGTTATTTACATTGTATTTACAATTAATTGCAGTAATTGCAGTAAAACACGCTAAAATTTATTCGAACACTTCTGCTTGCTTGGTCTCCTGAACCCTGGCATCAAATTATGAAAATTTCACGCATTTATAGATAGTCGATCACATTGCGTATTGCAGGGGGGCAAGATGCGATGCCGACCTAGTAAGAATGAATGGTCTACTTTTATACCATATAAGCATGCCTACTTCTTTTCCATACTATGAACAAGTTGACCAACCTCACGAAGTTCCTTGATGCGGCATCCTGCGCGACCGATAATGCAGCCGGCATGGCTCTGATGCATGAGCAGGCGCATTTCGCTTTCCGACCCTCCATTCTGGCCGGTGTGTTGAGCAAACTGCATGGAACGCTATGCAAACATAGACAAAAACGGTCACAGCACTGGTTTGTTCGAAAACAAGACATCAACAGAGATGCCACGGTGGCGTGCTCGGCATTCATTTCAATCAGCTGATGCTAGTTATTACTCGAGCCTTTTTGTTCTCTGCTGCTATCAAAATATGGCTGTCACAGATGGGGAATGTAATTTATGGTCTCAATTTCAAAAATCCATGCAACGTACAAAAACAATAGAAAAAATGAAACCCGTAAAAATGAGAAAGCAATTTGCATCCTATGTTCACACGATGGCCTGCAATGACTTTCGACGAAATAATATTTATGCCGTGTGGTTAGACAAATCTAGCAAAAACAAACTTTTGTCATGCTTGCCCAGCACTTGTGGCTTTGTTTATTTGAGAGGCTACTGACAAAGGCAATAATAAAAACGTTCTACATAGTTATGCCATTGCAAGGCCAAGTAAGCTAACTGTACAGGTTGTTTTCTGTATTATGAAACTTGATTCCCTTCTAGTGAAAAAAAAAAAAAACAATGCTACATTTTGGCAGGATGACTTATTTATAATGAAGTTTTGAGATTTAAATTTTTGTTTCAGTTAGATAAAAGTTATTTTAAGTTAGCCGTATCACAGATACTTCATTTCTCTAAATATATGCCACAAGGCAGGGAGACGCCTTTACACTCCCCCCCGTAATAACACTTTTAAATACTTCTTTTTCCCTAGGACAATTACCATATGGAATAAACTTACTAACAAAGTTGTTTCACAACCATCCTTAAACCTTTTTGCTGTGCACCTCCTGTAGCGATTATCCGAATTACATTTCATGTGCTTGCACTTGTTTATTTTAATTAGTGTAGCGATTATCCTCCAGTAGCGATTATCTTGTAGGTAGTGCTGATTTCCTTAATGCCCTTGGGCCTGTTCCTTGCGAGCCATTTCTTTTTTTTTTTCGAAAGCGTATACTTACCTCTCCTGCATTTATTTTTACTTGCTTGCCAATTTGTAAATTCAGCAAATGTATATCCACTTAGCTAAAGCCCTAAGTAAGGGTTGCATTATACATAAATAAATAAGAGTGTTTGTACCACACTCTCCAGCCAAGGATGATGTCATCAGCTGGAGCAGTTGGTATGTACAAGGATAATGAAACACTGCTGCTTCTCCGCATGAACTATTAAGCACACTGCAACGTCCACTGCACGTGCCAAACAGTACTCACGTCGTCCAACTTGGGAATGATGTTGAGCAGAATTTCTCCGAGAGTGTCCAGGTCAGCCACGATGGAAAGGATCCTGGTGTCGCAGGAAGGGCAGCACCCGGGGCAAGAGGGTACAAGACACACAAAGGGATGCAAGGACAAGGACACAGAGGCAGAGAAAAAGAAAACACCAGCCGCCACACGGGTGCTACAGGAAAAACAGCCTGCCTTTCCGCCTACTACTGATAAGACCACCCTCCCTGTTCACTCCACGAAGGCCTGCATAACCTTTTTTTTTTTCTCCCCTACTTTATTTTTCTTCCACAAAAGCTAGTTCACTAACCTGTTCATCCTGATGTTTAATTAATCATTTTTCATAATGCACAGAGGGTCTTACTCACGACCAAACAAATTCTTACTTATTGCAGTCAAAATGCAAGCTACCACCCACAACTATTGTGACCTTGACAAGATTCTATCCCTGAGGTTACATTAAAACACAGTATTCGTTAGGGCTACCGCTTTACATGTCCTAATTTACAGCCTGCTATCAGTGCAGAGTCCTTTGGGTATTAAAAAAAAAATGCTATCACCCGAGCGCCTCCTGCATAATGCTTGGATTTAAATAATGCACAAAAAATGCCTTACAAAACTGAGAACTACAAAACGCTGCAAAGACTACAGGCCTGATGCACCACAGGAGCAGAGTCCCCATCCTCGTCCCTGTTTTGTTAGTAAGCTTGGGGCACACATAAGAAAGGATTGTAAGACACCTCGATATTGAGAATTGGTTAGTCTTTCTTAACCCTTTCCACTTCTACAGAAAGGAAAGCAGTGGCAAGTAAAACATTCTGGGCTAAAAATTAGACTTGTCTTTGCTTCAAGTAGAAGTTAAGATTATGGCAAGTACAACTGCTAGACAGCTACTACTAAAAAAAAAAAAAAATTCACATTTGCTCAATAGTGCCGCCAAGCTACACATGGTAATATGAATGTCCAAAAGGGAGAGCGCGGGGGCATATCCACCGTTATGGTAACAGGATTGATAAGATGATACGATCAAATCTAACAATGGATATGATACTCGCTGTGCCTATCTTACAAGTATCTGATATGTATCTACCCTATACTATGCTGTGCTTTATGAAACAGTGTGCATTGGGAAAATATGAACCACAACAATTTCTGCAGGCAAGGTGCTATATAGGCGTTACATTCAACAGGTCCAATATCTTGTAACTATTATTCAACTGGAGTGAACTTGTGTGTCTTCTGAAAGCAGTATAATAATAACACAGTGCATGGATGGGCGGCACTGCAATGCTGTTAAAAAAAAAAAGTGCTTTTTATCAAGCCTCAAAGAGGAGCTCGTCAAGCCGGCGGCCCGAGTGGGGGGCTCCGCCGGTGGGAGATAGCGCAAGAAGGGAAACGGATGAGTTCCTACCGTTCTGGGCCGGGGCAGTCTGGCACGGATATGCTTGCTTTGAACTGCCCCCCGAGGGCAGGGGAGGACAGAGGACAGATCGGCACAGGGGCACGTTCGGCGTGTTTGATTTTCGGGGTCAGAGGGGCGCAACCGAGAAGAGGGGGTCCGCCATGGAGAAACGGGGAGGGAGAGAACACAACACGTTGCAGGGGAAACGGGGGACTCGGCACCTGCTCCCACCTTTTTGTTATTCACTACACACGCGCGCGCTACATCTCAACTCTTTCCACCTCCTGTTCACTTTTGTCTCACATCTCTCAAGACATGAACTGTGCCCAACTCCCTCCTCCTTCCAACCGTTAAAACTCGGCCACACCACTTACACCACCAATGCTGCCACCACAACCACCACCGCTGCCATCACCACAAGCACCACCACACTTTTTTTAAGCACACGGCCAACTGCCACACACGATCACTGCCTGCAAGCAGTTGCACTGTTTCCACGAGGCTTTGGCTCGTATAAATTCAGAATGAAGCAAATATATCAAGCTGTGGAATGGTGCATGCTACTTGCAAACAGCAGAGTTCCCCAACAGAGCTGCCAACTGGCTGGAACCCTCGACCCGCCCGCTCGCAATCGGGCCACAAAACTGTAAGGAGTGTTCTACAAGCACAGAAATCATCTCGCTGCTCCACACTAAACATCCACAAAATGAGAGCGAGGCTCTTAATAGCACTGCCATTGTCCTTCAATGGTCAGGCTAAGTACAAAGTGAATGCAGCAGCAAGTTGACAGCTCAGAGGGACCAAACCTAGCACTGCATGTCTGAGCTCTCTCGCAATGCCCGTAGACAATCCGTTGCATCGAGTATGCATGCAATTCTAGGCAAAAAGGCTAGCCACTTCATTTATGCAATAGCCAACAACACCATTGTTACTGGCACAGAGCCCAAAGCTAAACATGTTCACTTGGGTAGTGCGCCCAAGCCTGTTCCTAAAAGGTGGTTAGAATGCTACGAGATGCCATAGCTAGTGTGTTATTACTAACACAAGGCAACCTAGCACTACATAGAGCACAAAGAGCAAGTGCATAGAGAAAAACAAATGCATCACAACAGGCAGTGACGGCCTTGTTACTGCAGAAGCGTGCTGTTAAAGTACTAAAGGAAACTCCTTAGCAGCCTTCAAATTGATCCTGCAAACCCATGCAGCTCTTCCCACTGCATTTAAGGCTTTCGTACTCACAAATTTTCTGCAATTTATAAACAGTATACGACTTGCAACAACTCAAACTCAAATTGGACAAATTTCAGAACTGTGATTGGCAACAATAACGAGCATTCTGTGCTTTCAGCAGTTTCCTCTACATAAGCACAGTAACATAGTTATAGCTAGCCATTTTAAGGAGCTGATATATCTCAATATGTAAGGTGATAAGATGGCCTCACAGCGCATTCTTAGCCATAATAACTGACGTTTATGTCTAGGTACTTATCTTCTGTGCCGTAAAGTATCTTTTGGCTTTTCCATCAAGTAGGAAATTTCTTTCGAAAGTTGTCAAATTGGTTGCATGCTTACCTTCGTTGTACAATGGCTAGTAATCTTGTTTTAGAGCTTATCTTATACAAGTATGCATAATTTAAAAAAAAACATGCACTCCCAAAAGTTTGAACTGGCATGAGCAGACTGTGACTTAACAAAACAAGAACAAATACGAGCTAAAATTCAGCTTTAGTAATGCAAGCAATGCTAAGAGTGCATATAACAGCTAAGCGATAAAAGTTGCGATTCTGCTTCTTTTATCACGACTTAACTAAGCAACAAGGTGCGCCGCAGTCTTTAGCTGCACAGTGTTCAAACCAAAACAAAATTTTGCAAGTCTCAATCATTCTGATGGCTGTCATGAGAACTTTCCAAGCATGCTACCATAATCCACTACTATTATCAGCAACCATAAAATGTCATGCACATTGCAAAAATACATGCAGGCATGCAATGTCGTCAATGGGCAGACTACACACACACAGCTCGACGGATACAGTCAAGGACAAACCACTGTTTGCTTCTGCGGCAACATGAAGTATTAAGAGGGAGTTTGCTGTATCTTATACAAGGAATGCTACTACTTAAGGGTCCTTAAGGCGATCCTCCTCACCTCTCAGTGAACACCTATTAAAAGGTCATTAAATAAGTCTACCATTGTACTAATTTATTCTTGAAAAAATTAGATTAACTAGCAGAGAAAACATTCAATTTCGCTTTTTAAAATTCTCCTGCACCCAAATGTCAGAGTGTAGTCTCAGATTTCAAAGGACCTTCTCACATATGAGGCACACTGCAGTGAACAAGGGTTTTTGACACTTGCTATGTTGAGCCGAATTCTTTATGACACAATGTAGCCTTCCTTTACAATTACACAATTGGCAAGAATTAAGCGGACACAGTCAAGATCCCTGACGTAATGGTAATACACTGCAGGAACCTCATGAAGGCAGTGCCACCTGTCTTTCGTTATGTTATGGCTTGACGAGCCTCCTGTTGCTGTTACGAGTGGCTCTTTTCTCAATGCTTAAGTGTAACTCTGATACAGCCAGACCCCACAATACTATTTAGTGTCCTTAGAAGGTTTCACCATATAGCACTTAGGTTCTGCATGTGTATAACAAGTACCAGTGCCTTTGGCATTGGTTTAATTCACTGCGAGTGCACACGATGCGATAATGACTAATTAGGTTACACGCATGTGCCAGTGCAGTTATTTCCTATTGTTGCCTGAAAATTTCTTGGCACAGGTAATTACGAGGGCTGAGCATAGAGTGACATCGAGTTAATTAGTAAACGAGAACGAAAAACTGTTATGCAATCGGCAGTTGGTACTGAGTGAGTGAGTGAGTGAAACAACTTTATTCGGTCCACAATAGACGCAAGTAAACTCAACGTCACCTGGCTAGGCCCGCTCGGGGACCATCAGGTTAAACCCGACGGCCCTCGCGCGGGCCCTCTGGACGGCCAGGTAACACAAAGTAGTTCCCATTTGTGTACGAACAACCGCGTTCCGTCAAGGGTGCATGGTAAGGTGCCCAAGTGGCCATGCAATACAGGCAGCCAAGATGCATGCCAACTGGAAAGCCAGCAAGAATGAATGAAGAAACGCAATACAAAAGTGAGCTCACCTCTTTCCTCAGGCTGTTGATGTTGGAACCACCTTTGCCAATGATGGCACCGGCATTCTGCAGAGAATATGTAAAGAGAAATACAGTTAACTTCTGCCTAATGTATGTAAACTCATATAGCAATAAGCTGAGCATGCGTGAGAAACTACTATTCTGCTTCATGTACGGTGACGACATCAAGTACGTTAAGCATGTTGCAACAAGTGGGAGGAGAGACCTCGTCTGCATTGTGCTGAAGTAATAATAAAATTCCCAATCAACTGATGACATTACTATGCACAGGTGACATAACGTACATATTACCATTGTGTAATTGTTTCTAAGGTAGACGCTTTAGGCTTACATGTTGAAGGAATAAGTAAAATACTAAATTATGGTCAGGAGTCTTGACGAAATTCCACCTGGTCGGGGAAAAGCATAGTGAAATTTAAAAAAAAAAAGCCGACCAAGGTAAAAGAGGATTTTAAGATTGCTAACAAGGTTCCTGTGTGGGTGCCGAAATGTCATAATATATTGTGTCTTTTAGCTAGGTTGGCGTTTTCTTTTATTTTACAAAATTATGGAGTAACATTTTTCAAGCTGCACATTATGTTATACCTTTGTGGAGAGCTTTATGCAAACTTTGACCTCCTGGGTTTCTTTTATAAGAAAATGTGGACACTAAGTGACATTTCACTGCCATTGGAATGCTGCTGCAGCAACCAGAAATCGAACCTGCAACACCTTGCTCAGTAGCAGAACGTGCCCAGCAGTCACCATGGCAAGTATTGGTAGTAAGTGCCACGCCTAAATGTCTGCATACATGCTCGATCCAACACAACATAAAAGCCAAACAGCAAAGTGATGGACGTCTTACTCTGCTCTGGAGCAGAAAGCGCACATCAACAGCACGGCCTCCGCCAGTGTTCCTTGGACGCTTGCTCGGAGCCTCACCATCAGCTCGCCCGTCATCAGTCGACTCCCGTTTGTTGCTTCCACTTCCTGCATTAAGCAATGCGAAGTCTCCACTGCATTGCCAGACATCTGACCAACAAAGCACACCAGAGCCAGAACAGACACTAACAACTTTCTTAACCCCTTAACTGCTTTGGACGAGCAGAGCTCGTCCTGCCCAAACTGTCCCCAAAGTGCTTTGGACGAGCAGAGCTCGTCCTAGCGGAATAGGTACTCCCCTCTAGCGTTCAGGACAAGAGGCGCTCTTCTATAGCTTAGATTGCATGTAATCCACCAGATGGCAGCATTTACTTGGCAATTTATATTTTTCTCCTGCGGAAAGAGCGCGGTTTTTGTATGAAAAGATGGCTTGTGGTGGCGGCCACCCATCCATAGCTGGCTCGTCAACACGAAAAGGAATCTTTTCATTTTCTGTCTTCTTCGAGTGATGATGATTCGGTACAGATGTTTATCTTGTGTCCGGGAGCGAAGACAGCGATGGTGGTGAATTGTGCATCTCCTCCGGTGATGATGAAAACAGCTCGGAAGCGAACATCGCGATGCTCGCCAGTGGATCCTGCGTGATGCGGACAATCCCCCTGTGAAGCCTCCTGGCTTTCCATTCTTGGCCATTCCAGACAAGACTTTCCACTTGTCATCGCCAGATGACCTTATGGAATATATTCAGCAGTTTCTTCAAAAGTGCTTCATTTGGTCTCGGAAGCGAGAAGAAAACGGGAAAAAGTTGAGAAAGGAAACGCGCTTTTGGTGCAGCAGCTGCAACAGGTCTCCTTGCGTTATTCCGTGTTTCGATTTGACTAAGTATGTGGTACAAATATTTTTTCAACATCGACTAGCTATTTTTTAGAACAATCAGATTTGAAATCAGGAATTAAAAAAATAGGCACTTTCGGTTGGGAAATTTTCAAAAAAATAAAGCACTTAAGGGGTTAATGCAATGACTGACACACTGTATTTCTTGAATCTATTTAGCCACATGTCTAGAACGAATGAATGGTTCTGGTGGGGGGTGACAGAGTTTTTCCAGCTGTCTGTGCATGTACAGTACTCACGGATTCAAACGTGACATCAAATTTTTTTAGTATAACCACTAGTATGTACAATTGCTCGAGATAACCACGCCATGTTGAGACGAATCTGCTCTCTAAAGATAACGTTGCCTGTGAAATACACGTTGGAGTCAAAATTATGCCAATATGACCCGAACTGAAGACGGTGGAAACAAAAGAATGTGCGTTACTTAGCCCTAAATTGTCCTGTTTCAATCCGTGAGTACTGTACATAAGTCTAAGAAGATGCGAGTTTTTGCCTTTCAACCTCGCCAAAATGCAGCCACAGCAACCAATATAACCCACGATCTCAAAGCATAGCGGTGCAGTCTCACAGCTAGATACACCATAGCTTTAGCAGTTAAGCCAGGTGTTTAACCCTACAGCAGCACTCTACTGGAGGGTTTCAGAAACAATGTTCTCCAGTTGAGTGCTGCCACAGCCATAGTGAGACCGGAGTTTCCCACACGTCACAGCTGTCTTCATCCCAGGATGTTCTGTCAAGAGTAGTGTCAGGTGATTGCTACGAAATAAAAAGGTGCCAGCAGTACAAGGCACAATGCTTACGTGATCATTTTATTTACATTTTCAAACAAAAGTGGTTTCAGTAGACACGTCATGGTGTAGTAAATTGCATATGCTGGTATGCTATGCAAGAAACCTGGTCTCGGTTGTGTTCTGCCACCAAGCCTTTTGCCTGGCATTTAATGGGTTATAGAACTAACAAAGACACAGGCTCACATGAAAAATAACTCGCATGGTCCCGCAGCAGACATTACATACAGTAGAAGAGGTTTCCAGTCAGACCAACACTAGGCCCTCTTCCACATATTAGTCATATTACTTTACCATTAATGACACTAGTGGAGGCAAGACAAAAGACAAGGCTGTTAAAGGGGTAATGCACTGCACGTAAACTGAAAAGAGATGACCCCTAGTGTGGGGGTTCTATCACCCCCGTAGAGCCGTTTCTCATGGCGCACTCGCGTAGCACGGAGAGGGCACAGTTAGGTTAAACGGCCGGCGAGTGAGCAGTGGCACTGTGCTCAGGGGTGTTAGGGTTAGCGCGATGGTGCCAGCAGCACCGCCTGCGGGAAAAGCTAGGCTGGCAGACAGAAAGCACCAGTGAGCTCTTTGGGGTTTGGTAGTGCGCGTGGGGGACAATATTGCGGCTCGTTTCCCGCGGGCCACTCGTGGTGAGTCGAACATCGGCGACTCCGCATTCGCGGTACCTTGGATGTGCGTTATGTTGTGTTTGTTATGTTTTCTGTGTATTGAATTGACATTGCATAAGGTTACTTAGCATGCTACTAGTTGTGTATTAGATTTGGCCTGGGCGAGCTCGCCGTGATGAAAAAGAGGTTAATAAATGTGTACGTGTTTGTTGTTGCCCGACGGCGTGAACTGTCTCCGTGTGTTCTGAGAGCGGCTCATATCATGAGACCCCACACTAGAAAAACTGCTTGAACAGGCCCTCTAACACTTTTTCAAGCCCCTATTTTTATTCATGGATTTGATAGACTGAAGACTAAATTTTAATATACAAGGAAAAAGAGAGACTGCCCTCAACCCGAATTTCACAAAATCGCATGCCTCTACTTCTCTCAGCGCTGCCAATGGCAGAGCTGGAAGGGCATGTGTAGTGCAAGTTAGCGCCCCATGGTTGCCTGTTTCATCCAGTGCATTGCACCCAAGGGAAAGGGTGAGACAAGTACAGAGCGCTGATGTGAGAAACATTTGCCTGTCAAAAGGACCCTGCAACACTTTTGAACATGGCCCGAAAATGCTCTGATCGGTAGCCTAGGCTCCTGTGAACATTTGAGCCAAGCATTATAGCACAGCATGGAACTTACAATCAAGTGTGGCTTACAGACATTGCCTGATTTGAGCATCGTAAGCTGCATAGTTACCGCAGCCGCCGTGCGTTCCGCAATGTGCTCGTGCTGCTATGTGCTCGTGCTGCTCTCTATATAGCGCTAGAATTACACCTGTGCGCTCGTGATCACACTGAAGTGAGCTGCACGTTGGAAAAAAAAAAAAAGAGGCAAGTGCTCAAGTTCATGACTATGCTGCCGTACGGACGTAGCTTCTTGTCCTATTCTCATGTTCGTCTTATCCTCTTGTCACAAGTTTATTAATGTTATTAAACACAGCTACCCTTCACACCACTGTCTATTAACAAACATTTTGTCGGTGCCTAGAGTACAGACTCGAAAGAAGTAACTACACTTAACCCTTTCAGGCCCAAATTATTTCTTTGCAGTGTAAGCAACTGGTTTTTCCAATATTAGACGCACATGATCGTGGTAGTCCAAAAAATGAAAAAAAAAAAAATATTGTGATCACACTTTTCTTCCATGAAGAGTAATTAGTAACTGAACTAATTTATGAATTAATTATTTCAACTCAAATGTTCGATATACAACTAAAACCCTACTTGTGGTGAAAGAAGAAGCTGCCTCAGATAATTCAGGGAAAAGCGCAACCGCTTCTGCAACTTCTTCGCACAAACATGACCTAACTTTCTTGTGTGTACCAGGTTGACAGCATAATTAGAGGAGATGCTAAATATGAGTTCTGGCAAAAGAGAACCCCCCCCCCCCCTTTTTTTTACCAGGTGGTTGCTGGCTGACCTATAAAATTGACGATTCCAATTGGAATCATTGGGTCTGAACAGGTTAACCAGACCGGATTTCCAACACGTCAAAACGTCTTACACCTAGAGGAAGCCAATCCAGTTAGACCACAATGTCTGGCTCGGAACAGGATTCAAAATGGGAACTCATCCTCTTTTTGCTGAAAGAAGTGGGCCAGTATTTTAGCTTTCAAGATGGGACAACAAGATCCTATCTGCACCAGACATCTCAGCAGTGGGCATTGCACAAGAAACCAATTTGAATTCAAGTTGTGTCTGAACGTTATGCTAATCAATTCCAACAGAGAAACTTGCTCGCATCTGCTCAGGCTTTTTCTTTCAACTCTGAACACTTCAAAGAGGAGGAGGACATAGCTCATTTGCATAACAGCGCATAAATGGTATATGTTATGCAAGGCTAATTTAACAAGATTCAACTTTATTGCTTTGCCAACTTATACATTAAGACTCTGCTTTAAGCAAGAGAAACTGGCCCAGGGTAATATTCCTGATATGCTAGATTGAGTTTATAGTTTTCTATAGTTTAGTCAACAATTGACTATTAACACTTCACTGCTCTACTTTTGTGTGGATGCATTCTCCATTGTCAGAATTAAAGGTAAGCAACATGTTCCAATTTTTATCAATGTGGAATGACACTTAGGCTTTGTGCTGTGAAAATTTTGATTTAAAGCACCCCGAAGAAGCTGAAATAACCTCGACTGAACATTTAAAGATAGAAGATTCCTCCGAGTCTGCCTTACAAATTCCAATTTTCTAGAAAGACCTTTACTATGGCTCACCCTGAAGAAATCACATGGCAAGCACATAAACCTACACACCAAGTTTTCAATGCCACGAATCAACAAATTTCTTATCGGATCGGACACAGGGGTCTATTAGCAAAAGGTGCAGAGAAGCTGGTTCAAAAAGACCTGTTGCTGGACTAGTAGTCCAGCCCGTTCCCAAGTGGGAATAAGTTGTTTCAGCCATGTCTTGAATGACGAAAATGTAAGACCACGTTCATATGGCTCCTCTACAGGTAGTGGGGATCTATCAGATTACACAAGCAAAGTCAGGAGCAGTGTATGAGGAGGGAATGAGAGGGACGAAACCGTGGTTCTGTCAGGGAGAGCCCGGCACTCACCGTCTGTGTGATCCATGGCTTGTGGTCACTGTGCTGCTGCCTCCGCAGGTCGTATGAAGGCTCAACGGCGATGACCCCTGCACACACGCACGCACAAGATCGGGGTGCTCAGTCCAGTTACCGTCTGAGAACGCGAACACGCGTAAGTTCGGCAATACGCCCCAGAAAGGATCGCGCACGAAAATAGGGGGTATCCGAAGGAAAAAGGGGGTCCGCGAAAAGGGGAGACCCGAGAGCGCGCGGGGAGGGGCGGCCGACCCGCGCGCCAGCGACCACCTGTTGTGCCCCCCGCGGCCGCCGCGTCGAAAAAAGCCGAGAGCCGTTGCCGCGGGCGACGGCGGCCAAAACAAAAAGGGCACCCCGCGCGTTGCCCAGGGATGGCCGCTCAATAAGCAACAGTGCCACAATCGATGTTGGGGGCCACAGCCACCCGCCTCCACCGGCGCTCGGGACGCCCGAGCGGCTGCGGGCGGCGGCGACGAGGGAGGGGTGGGGTGAGATGACCGTCCTGGTACGAAGTACCACCGATGTCCCGCTAGCGGGAGCGAGACCGCGCACTGCCTGGCAGAGACCGCTGCCACGGGAACGGTACCGCGTCCCCAGCGCGACCAATAAGCGACCCAGGGTGGTACCTCAAGCGCCGTGCGCGGCCAATGATGGTACAGGACCGTACCGCGCCTGGTAGACGGCGCACAGTAAGACAATGCGGAGGCAAAGAGGCATCAAATATTCGATTAGCAAATAAAAAAGAAAGAGAAAGGTTAGAAACATACACGCGCGTACTACAGCTGTCAGAAGTGCACCTCGTAACAGTAGGCAAGGCGCCACTGTCATGACGACCAGCGAGAGTGGTTTGAAATGTGGGAAAAAAGGAAAAAGAAAAGTCGAGTTGCTAGGCACGATCGGTCGCCTTCTTCGTACACTTACGCACGCGCGAACACCACACGCACCATTTTTTTTCGTTACCCCTTCTCTCAAGTTACCGACAAATAAAACGAGGATGCGCCTAGCGTACCGCGCAATGGAAGAACACACACACCGATCCAAGTCATTTTTTCGGCGTCGTATCGAGCCGAGCATACGCCACGCGACGGCACACGCACACACCGAGCTAAGTCATTTCGCGTCGTATCGAGCGGAGGCACAAGCTTCCTGCACAGTTTTCTGTTTTCGCCGCGACAAACCGACTAGAAGATCGAGTCGAAACTCGCAGTGGTTCCCAACACTACCAACAGCGACGCCAGACCGAGTGCCACCCTCCACAGCCGCTCACGCCGGCGGAAGGCGCATGCACGATCTCGTCACGATCAGAAACTGGCGTGACAGCAGTAGCGGCAGCACGCCACGCGCGCTATACACAACAAACGCATTTGCTGCTGCTGCTGCTGCCTGCGAAGGGGGCTTTACTGCAAAGAGCCCTGCGCGGTGGAAGTATTGGCTTGCACTCATCAGCGTTTGGCAAAAGCGGATTGATCCTTCCATGACGAGTCCCATAGCGACGACGACGGCAGAACGGTGGCAAAGATAAGCACAGACGAATAAAATCAATCCTAGCAGCCGGGACGACAAAAAGAGAGAACATGACAAAATGCTTCGCCTTCCTTTTCGTTAATTGCGCTTATACGTGATGCTGCCATACACGCTAGTCAAAGCCAAGGCCGTGGAAGATACACATATACTGCTAACCTTAATCGGGATATCGGCTCACCTTGTTCGAAGAGCTCGTTAGACGAAAGAAAACCAAAAGCTAACGACGGAGGCCGACGACTAAATGGATTAATGCCGGCATGTGTTAAGGTTGACCAAACGGCTTTATTTCGTCGCCATCTTGTCACACGCAAGGCGGAACACGGATCGAGACGTGAGAAGGAGGCGCTACGGTGTACTGGAATATACGGTGCCGGAACGTCCACGGATCGCGTGTACAAGGTATAAATACAACAGCAGCATACTCCAGTGATCGGGTACAAGTTTTTGTTTCACTTGCGCTTATACCCGCGATACTGAACGTTTCAAAACGCATCACGTAGCTTGAAGAGAATACGGAAGCGACGTCGTACGCAATGCTCACACCCCCACTTAGCCAGTGCTCAGCGCCTGCTGCTATGATCTCTAGTACACCTTTTTATATGTGCTTCTTTAGAGCAAAAACGGACAACGTAACAGACAAAGACTGGGCGCTACCAACTGACTCGTGCTTGTTGCTCGGTTATACAGAATATGTAGGCCTAAGTAACACATTCCTGCACCTATTCGTCTATAAACATAGCTGTGAAGTTAGTGAAGCGATAATGGCAGCCGTTAGACGGTCCTCTATATTGGCATTGTATATGTTACGCGCTAAATTTAGTTATTGGTTCCACAGACATACCTTGATTATACTTCACAGCTACGCTTGCAAGCATTAAAATAGGAATCTCATGTTAGTGCTGTGCACCCGTCAGGGCCGTAACTAGGGAGGGGGCGGGGGGTTGAAGGGGTTTTGACACCCCCCGAAATTTTTTCACGCTTAACTTTTCGGGTGACACTAAAATACTTGCACGCCTTCACAGCGACCACTAGTTGCCAAAGTGAGCCGTTGTACACAGAAACACCCCCCGAAAAAAATTCATGGGTACGGCCCTGGCACCCGTTGGTCCTGATGCTGGTTCTACCGACGGCCAATCTACCGTTCCAAGATCCCAGCAAGGAGTAAGCATGTAAAACTGCTGGAATAACTTCCTTTTGAGAACCCAGAGACCCAGATTCCATCCTTCCTTAACGCTGCTCCCCAAACACATCACCGAAAAAAACGACAGCCTCCTCAACGTCCCTGACATTTAAAGAAAGACAGCCAACCACGAATCGTTTTCATTACAACCGACGACGGAAAGGCGTATACCTCGGACCAACACGCTGATCGAACTCGGGCTGGGCCACCGCCGGGATTTCCTTTCCCTCTACTCCGTTTGCCAGGGCGAATGTCGAAAATGTGAGGACCGAAGGGTCACTCCACCAGCGTCACATCTCGCCACCATCTTTCGGGAAACAAACAGATCGGCGAACACTTGCATTATGCGCGTTCAACGAGATGCAATATCATTGTGCTGTAAATGCTAAAACGAAGTTTTTCAAACCACGTCTGTGAGGCGATTCGCATATCACTTTCGATGGAAGCCGCCGCGGTGGCTCAGTGTGGTTACGGTGCTCGGCTGCTGACCCTAATGATGCGGGTACGATCCCGGCCGCGGCGGTCGCATTTCGATGGAGGCGAAATGCGAGAGGCCCATGTACTGTGCCATGACAGTGCACGTCAACTAAAGAACCCCGTGTAGTCGAATTATCCGAAACCCTTCAATACGGCGTCTCTCATAGCCTGAGTCGCTTTGGGACGATAAGCCCCATAAACCAACCATGAAACCAACTTTCGATGGAACGGCACCTTGCGTTCTTCCATCCGTCTACACAGCATCTAGGGCACGAATCCACAGGCGTTACACCGCTCGCCCATCTCTTCGCTTGCACCTTATCGCCTGCGCTCGTTTTTCATATGTCTTGTTGTCTCACTCTGCTCATCTCACGACATCCTCTGTCGGTTTTTTTGTGCTCCGGTGGCCTGAATTCGGTCCCTTGTCGGCATTTGCCTGAGCCGCCTGTAAGCGCTCCCGTAAGTCCCCGCTTGTCCCTTGTTTTCCTAGACCGCTAATACGTAGAAGGAATATGCTTTAAGCGGGGTTCTTGCGAGCACCCTCGTATAAAGAAAGTATACAGGCAAGGGGCCCCAACCCCAGCAGGGTTGGGACCCTTTCCAACATACTTCCAAGTGCACGTATACACGTGCGTTCGGATGAACCATCAAGAGAATCAGCCTCAAATTTGTGAACGAATGAAGAGGCAGGCGTTTTGATGACAGCGATATGATTATGAGGTACGCGGCAGCGGGAATCTCCAGACTTCAGAAGGAGTTCCTTTTGGGAGAGTTGGTGTTTAGATTGCTTCACAATTTGCAGATTTACATTCGTTTACATTCGAACACCTGAGCTTAATTAAAAATGGCCCTGCAACACCTTTTGAACCTGGTCAGAAAACGCTGCCGATCGGTAGTCAAGGCTCCTGTGAACGTATGAACCAAATATTGTGGCAATGCACGAGGCAGGGAAGTTACAATTTTGATTTAGAGATAGCTAAAATAGCTCGCTCTTCTTTCGGCACATTACCTTATGGAAAAGCCCGACTACGTCAATGGAGGGAAGGACGCCGCCATTGGCTGATTTGAGCATTCTTGCGCTGCATAGTTGTGCAACCTTGCGCTCAGCAGCACCAACGCCGAGTACAAAGCTATATGAAATATGTTGAGAACTTGTTGAATGTGGATGTTGCTTACGCAAAGTAGAACGCTGAATCGAACCACGTGCCTTGCAGACAAGTGCGACTATCATAAACTAACAAATTCTATATGCGAAAGCAACTTAAAGATAGGCTTAGCTGATAAAACGAGCGCTAGCTGGGAGACGGTCGCTGTGGATTCAATCTCCGCGGAGGAGCTTCGACGTTTTTTTCGACTGGCTTTCACTTTCCGAGGAAACCGCATCGGCTTCCTTTGTGAGCTTCGTCACATGCTCAGGCTGACGCTATCTTTCGCCTTTTTCCCGTTCCTCGTATGCCGCTTTCCCCAAAGCCGACAAGTTTTTCCTAACGTGCGCACGTCGCCTTACTGCGATCGGCTATCTCTCTATAAATGCGAGAAACACGCCTCAACAAGCACCAATTTTCTCTTCTTTAAAAAAAACCACCTCACGCAACGCAGCCCTCATTTAACCCGAAAGGCTGCCGTCGCCGCATGTACCCAAAGCTACGCTTTTTCAGTTCTTGTACGCGAACCCTGAAGGGGGCAACGTCACGCTGTACCTCGCAGAAAAACAAGGGAAATAAAAGCAAAACACAACACTATAACCTCACTTGCGCCGGGGTATGTAATAATAAGGGCCACCGCGCTAAGCAAGCTCCCGCGAGTGATACTACTGCGGAGAAATAAACAAATATCGCCAAAACCGGAAGCTAACAACGAAGCGCGGTACACAAAGATGGAAGAAGAAGAGGCCCGAAAGCCGTGCGTGTGGCCAAGGCGTAAAAAGGGGATGTGGAGCGATGACCGCGGCGATGAAACAGCCCCGGGGGCTGTTGCTCTTTCGCCACAGCGCTGCAGGCAGCAGCAGTCGTGGCCGCGTGTGACGCGGCGATATTGACAAACCGCCGGCGAGGCTATCCCCAGGCGGGAGCAGCCGAATGAAAAAGCAGGCAACAGAAACAAATTGGGAAGGGCCAGCCTTCTTTCCCGCCTTCCTCCTCCTTTCTCAGCTTCCCTCGCGTCGAAACACACACACAAGCACGCTTGCCGAGCGGCCCAAACAAGGCGCAAAACACGCGCGTTGCCCCGGGAGACCGCAAGCGAGCGACAGACGCGTCCGCTGAACCACACCGCCAAGCTTGCTCAAAGTACTCGGTAGTGACGAAAACAGGCGAGAAAAAAAAAAAAAGTGATGAGGAAGCAGAAGAAGAAAAACGCGTGACAGCGAAAAAAGACGCGCAAAAGCGGGCGGCAGTCGGTGTGGCACACCCGGCTTCTTCACGGGCCACTGCGAGCAGCAGACCACAAGTATACACGTACAACAGCCATAGGACAATGTCGAACACGACGACAGCCGATACGCCTGGTTACGTTGTAATCGCATATAAAAATAAGGGGCGGAGAACCCTACAGAGTCGTGTATCTCGATCGATTACCCTGAGAGAGCTTTCTCTCGAGGCGCGCAGACTGCGCCTACAAAACCACAGGAAGATTGACAAACCTCCCTTTTATCACTCTTAACAGCGTCGATGCCCAACACTTTGGTGAGGCTGGATCTCGTTACGTCGAGCAAAATTTAAAGGGCCATGACACTGTCAGGCAACGACTTGCGGTTCTCAGCTAAAAATAGAAGCAGAGGGTCTATTGTGTCTATGCACATATGAAAGATAGACTCCAGAATAACGTTTCAGTGCAAAATAAGCTCTGGATGTCGCCAGCTATAAACCCCGTCCACCGCCGGCGACCGACATTTGGCCATGGCGTATGTGGCGTGATGTGCTGCATGGAACACAGCCGTCGGCGCCTACGAAACCTTCAGCCACTGTAAATCGTTCAATTTCAATGTCAAGCTGAACAAAGCTGAAATAGCTGGATTGCACGCGCAGCTGATCACGGAACAAAATCGTTCACCGGAGTGCAGACGCTCGCAAAACATGCAGCTCGTTACGTCACGACTAGCGAGTGCGCCAGTGTTGCCGGATTCTAAGGCCGCTCGCATGTTTATATAAAAAAAAACATTCAATTATTAATTCACTGCTCCACCAAACACGCTAAAATTTCGCCAGCTTGTCTGTGAACGCACGAAGAATAACCCACACATAATAAAGATAATGCCTAAAGAATGGGTGTCGTGGCTCCTTTAAAAGAATGCCTGAAGGTAACCGATCAAAATCGTGGTCACCCCCGAACTTTCATATATGATGATTATGATAATCATCAGCCTATTATTCCCTGTGCACCACGAAGACGCGTCCCAGCAAGCTCACACCGTGCTTTGCATGCAAGTTTCCTTACATGATAAAACCACCTAATTATTAGCCATTCTTAACCTGCGTTTCCCTTCTCTTGGCCCCCATTCTGTAACTCTTAGCAGACCAATGTTTCTGCCCCACGCTTTGCATGGCCTGCCCACCTCTACTCGATCCTTTTAATGGCAGCTAGAACAAAAATCACTTGCGTCTGCTCTTTGACTCAAACCGTTTTCTTCCCGTCTCACCGCCACGCGTGATGAGCATGCGAAGCCTTGCAAGCCAGCGCGGAACAGTCGGCCGTGCAAGCATCCTGCGGTTTCCCGTTATTGGCGTATCGCGGAAGCAGCCGCCGGCCACGCCATCACGTGACCGCCAGTTCAAGACCACGGGGAAAGAGGCGTCGGAGGAAGTGACTAAGAACGGAAAGCAAGGAGATCAGCCAGACGCCAGCCATTTCCCACAGGAGTATATAAGAGCAAATTTGCACGAGCACGAAGGAAACATTACGTCACGCAGCCAGCCTTGTCGAGAGCACTCTACGTGAAGCCATTATCTTCGCTTCTTTATTTTTTTCTCGTAGTACAAGCCCAACGTAGGACCCCTCGAGAGCTTACTGGCCGGGAATGTTTGCTCGGCTGCTTTGCCGAAGCTCTTCTTTCACTGCACGCGAGCTCTGACGTGGCGGTCACGTGCTATGCCGACATTTTGTCTTTCTATGCGTGTGTGTATATCCAAATCGTTTTTTCGTTCATTCTTGGCGCGAAAATAGTTTCCGGGCAGCACCGCTAGATTGGCAGATTCGCATCGAGATCGAACTTGCGACACGAGCGCGCATAACGCCACCATCGGCTGGCGATGGCGGCTTCGCTGTAGGCCGCCAGGGTGGCCAAAGCCACGCAACAATGTGTGCGAGAGGCTATTAAAAGCTGCAATACAGCTCGATACTCCGGGGCTTGGCGAGAAAGGAGCCGGAAACGGTAGGGGCCATTAAGTGAAAGATAGAATCCCTAACGACGACCTGAGAGACGATTCCTTTGTACAGACAAGCATGCATAATGACCGCGTGCCTCAGCCGTCGCCCAAAGTCGCACAATGACGAGAACTAGACATTATTTTCCCGTTCATCAATAGTGCAGCCATTTAACGCGTCTATCTCTGAGCAGCGCGCGTCACTCGCTCTCGACGCAACGCGCGCAGGTAGCTAGCGCGTGCATCGATCCCACAGCTGCGAGCATTTCTTTGTCCGGACGCGCTAATTCCCCAAGCGACGCCACAGCCGCGCTGCGAGTTCGCTTGAACGCTATTCATTTATTTTTTTTTTCCCTTAAATGGAACATGAAAGCTTTCTAAAACAGCCGTGAATTTTTAAAATGATTCGCATAGCGCAGATATGCTTTCGCATTCCCGCTACACGCGCACGTGGCTGGCACAGCTACGCAGGTAGATGTAGAATTAGCGGAGCCATACGACCTGATAGACACACGCACATTGCCGAGATGGATTAAGTTTGGGGCCAGTGTTTTTTTATGTATAATCCCAGGTTCCGGAGGTCTGCGGACTCTAAAGCCTAAAACTGGGGAACTCCGATACTCCTTTCAGCGCGGCTGTGACCGCCATGTACAGCGAGTGACGTCACACACCACGGCGAGTCCGTGCGTAAACTGCAATTATTGACGAACTGGTTACACTGAACTGTTTGCACAGCACCTAAAAGTAACTATCATAATTCTTCCCGGCAAACTGCTGAGTCGGACCATGTTGGCCTTGTGTGAAAAGTGCGACTGCTGCCATTCAACTTGACGCTGCCGCCAACCGCGGGGCACAGTGGTCGCTTTTGTGAAGGAAACACAGCCGAAGTGTTTTTCTGCATTCATCGAACGCTATACACAGGCGTGTCGCTACGATGACAGTTATTAACGACCCCTTTCATACGGGGCGGTAACCAGTATTCACCTAGCCTGTTTGTTACTATTTGTCGCTCCATATAGTGCAGCATTTTTTTGTTTTCTTCGAAGCTTGTCTTTATAGTCTATCATTATCTACGCCTGTAACGACTAATGTTCTATAGATCCTATTTGCTCACTATGCTCAATGAGTCACTACGTGAACAGTGAACGTATATGGAAACGGAAGCGCAAATGGCGGCACTCTGACATTTACCTCATTCACAGTCAACAATGTGGCCACAGTCGAGCGATCACATGAACGAAATGAGCAGCTATAGGGCGCGAGCGCTACCACTGGACGCGCTGGCGCTGCTGTCGTTGTGACGCGGAAAGTTGGATTACGCGACGCCGCCTCTACTCAGTAGCGCTCCCACGACTTGCAGCAGTCCTTTCGCGCGGTTTATTGGCGGCATGCTTTCGCGTTTTGTGTTTTCCCCTCTTGTAGTTTATGAGCGCTGGCCAGATCATACTCGTAGCAAAGGCTGCTTTGGCACCCTCAGAACGCTACATCCCATATGTAGTACGCGACGATACAATTCAGACCGACCGTGACAATTTCACATCAAATAAAATTGTCACACACGCGCACACACACACACACATTGTTATTTGAGTCATAACTTAATAAATATTAATTATTAGTTTTCTTTTTTAACTACCCAAAATTGAGATGCATCCCTAGCGTTATCAGAAACAGCACTATAGGTTATGCGTTGTCTCCCGTGCTGAAATCAGAATTTGGAGCTCTCAAAACAGCTAACATACCATACCTTAGACAATACAGAGATACACTCAGTTGCCGTAGACCCATAGCGTCAAAGTTACCTCTATAGGTTTTTTACAGCGAAAGCTGTTATGAGATCATTTCAACGGCCGTTTATGGCGCCGCAGTTGTCCGCCGCCGCCGCCACCGCCGTCACCGATGTCCGTAACCACTATCGCTCAAAATTAGAAAAAAAAAAAAACGAAATAAGAAAAAAAATTCCAGGATGGAACGGCGTTCGAACCTGGGTCCTCTGCGGGGAGCCCAGTGTTCTACCTCAGAGCCGTGCCGGTGCTTGAAACTGCCTTGCATAAAGACGCTACACAAGCTTCATGTCCGGAAGGAACCACATTAACATATGTAATTTAGTGTGGTAGAAGAGTGAAATAACAACCACGCATCACACAACGCGAATTCTGTAACCGGGCATCACACAATGCCAACTGCACAACGAGTGGGCTGTTGGATGCTTCCAACCCATTACAAAGAGCTCTGCAATAATTCATTGTCATCAGGCACAACACCAACAAAGTGCGCATAATGTCTTACATGTTTTTAGCGGTTACCACGGCTCTCCGTTGAACGACGAAAAATGGCATAGTGGCTGCTTCCCTACTTCACAGAAATTATGATTTATAGCGTAGTGGGTTCCTCGCAAGTGCACTTGCATTGGTTGCCAAGGAAGCCCATAAGCTCATGATCCATTTCCTCAGGGTCCCAATAAAGTTTCCCCGCCCCCTCTCGCTGTCTCTCTTTCTCACGTCAACGTATGTTATATTGCATGGTGGGAGAGTGCAATAGTGACCAGCCGTCACAGAATGCGAATTACTTAACTGGTGAGTCGTTTAAAGCTTCCAACCCGTTACAAAGGGCTGAGCCACAATTCTTCGTCATCAGTCGTCAGTAAACAAAGTACACATAATGCCTTACAGATGTGTAGCTTGAACCTCGCTTCTGCGCAGAATGACGAATAATGGCCGTGTAGGTGCTTCTCAACTTCACGAATATTGTGATTTATGGCGTAGTGGGTACCTGGGCTGCGTACTTGTATTAGTAGCCCCGAGAGAGTTTACAACGGGCTCTAGAAATACCGCTCTTCCAGCTTTCGCTGTGACTGTGCTGCGCTTTCCGCGCAGGCCTGGCGTTTTTTTTTTTTTTTCTTCGCATGAGGTTTAGTGCTTCCGATGACGTAGCTCTCCACGCAGCTGGCTGGACATGAGCGACATTCGATTCGAATAGCCTTCTCTCGAGCACGAAAAGGCGCTCTGCACAGCACATAATAGCAAAAGAAGAAAGGGAAGAAGGTCGGCTGACTCACTCCCGGCTCAAGCGCGCTGACAGAAAAGTCGACGGAGAAGACAGCGCGGTGCAAGGCTAGAGACGTCCGCCGATTTGCTGCCGCTTCGAGCTGTCTCTGGCCGCACATCGCGCCGCCAAAGGGCACACACCAATGCACTTACAAAACGCGATGCGGTACGAGCGTCCGATGCGTGGGTAGACGTAATTAATGCACGGGCAGCGTCGTCAACAGAATACGAAGGCAAGATTCGACGGCCCTACTGCGATCTTGACCTTCTTCCCTGATATGCCTAGCGTACAATTTTATATAACGCTCAGTTCAGGTTGCAGGCACAACCTAAAACGCTGCCGCGTGCACGTACTACGTGAAAACAATTTATTGGAAGAGGTTTCGCAAAAGCAGCCGCGTAGCGTCGACAGGGAAATCTTATCAGCCGAGCGTCTCGGGCAAAGCCTTCTCACGAGCTTTTTTTTTTTTTTTTACTCTTTTAAAAACAATGTCTTGCTGGGGCTCTTCCACCCACACTCTGTAACGATCGCAATGATGACCTCCGATAACGATAATTGCTATTCCAATGCAAGTACCCTACGTACTCGCGCACTAGTGGCACTGGCTCATGTCGACATAACAGCAGCAAGATTGTCTCAGTTTCAATCCAATATATGAGTTCTATTTGTTTTCTTTTGTCGCCAAATTGAGGAAAATAAGTTTAAGAATTTTCACTAAAATAGGAAGCAATGTGGCAAGAAATTGTCGCTTGAAGTTGACTCGAGAAATTAATGCAATGCAGAGGCGTTCGGAACGCTAAATGGCGCTAAGTCGTGCGCGCGTAAAGAATAATCAGCAAATTTACTGCAAGGTGTATGAGGATGTTGTTTTACCAATATATTCACGCTGCAGGCGGGACGAAAGCGGCAAAGCGCCGAAGGGTCCTTGAAGAGATACTGAAGCGAAATAATTAGTTTTGCGCCGCAGATTATTTTTTATAAACAATATTACGCCAAGTTCGTCATCATAGCTTCACTATTACTATTGTGAGATAAAATAATGATCAAATTTCGCGCGAGAACCCCGTATTCGGCCACATGACAATAAAATTTCCTGGCACTTGCAGCGTTAAGTGCCTCGATCCTTCAGAACACAACGTGATCAAATATTTTTACCAATCGAGAACTACGCAAGCCCTATAGCAGACACGCAATCAGAACCTATGACCTCATGTCGAGTTGATGCGGAAACTTCAAGGTGGCGTCGCCACCTGTGTTTTATTTCAGCGCTTCCTCAAAGATTACCAAGCGTCTTGTCGCGGCAAAGAGTGGTGCTCTTGGTATTGTGGAAGTATAGTTCACTAATACAAGATACATCGTTGTTTCCTTTGTCCTTTTAAAAATGTGAAAGTGTAAAAAAAAAAAAAGCGGCGCACTGGGGTAATTGAACCGACTTCAGGCTGCTGTCGCACGAGTGGTCTCTTCGCACAAAGCTCCAATGGCGGCGTCATGTTTGACAGCGTCCACGACTGTTTTTCCGATTAAAAAAGGCTGACGAAGATGAAAGACCAGAGAAGGAGAAAAGGGCGGGGGGGGGGGGGGGGGGCGTACACACGCGCTAGAAATTCGACGAGAACAAATTAGGCGTCACTGACATCTTCAAGGAGGCCTCGCGTTACCGATGTTTGCAAAAGGTCGCGGTACGCGGAAGGAAACCGGGAACCCCACCTCGCAAAATCTCCGTCCGCGAGTCCTTTTTCCCTCAAACTTTTTTTCTGGATCAGCGTGGAGGCGAAAAGTTGAACGCTGCGCTCCTTCGCCACGATCTTCCAAGACTTTCCCCGGCTCATTTATCAAGCCCCGCGACAAAACAAGCGCGCGGCTGCTGTTCGGAGATGATTCATCTTATAGTAACTAAGATCAGCAAGAAAACAGACCAGTCCGACGACGGGTGTCAGAACTCCCTTTATACACAGCTTTGATATCTTTTGATGTTATCAGTTGTTCAGAACGACCCACATCTGCGAAAGGCTTTCATTTTCTTTTTCTTTCTTTTTTTTCCCCTGTAATGGGGCCTAAACGAGCGGTGGCCCCGACCTTAATGCGACGGCGAAGGAGAGGAGCCCTTCAGCGTTGTGTCGCAGTGTGTTCGCGGAGGTTCGGTAACGACACAACGTTCACGAAACTGTTATTCTACTCTTGTTAATAAACTACAGCTAGGCAACTAGAGAATGACGATGACGCAAAAGTGCCCGCTCCGCCTACACCGATTCGAGCCAGATAAAGCTCAGGGTTGCGTGCACAAATGTGGCCAATTAAGGCCTCCGGTTTCCCCAGATCGCGACTGATGTGCCAAATGGCCCGAATAGATAGGCGGCTCATAAACCCAACGGCGACATAACGCGAGCAACGGGGAGTTACTCCGGCAGATGAAGCAAACAACAGCTGTCGACGGCGCCCGTGTAGTTTGATACGCCAGCTGTGTCATCCGTTTCGCTACGCGGCGCGTATTTGCGCACGGTGCGCAAGTGCATCGCGCTGGGTGCTGCGCATCTGTGCATACCGCGCACGGTCTTTCCGAGGGTGTCGAGAGAGAGAGAGAGAGCGCTGGCGTGGAAACGCCGAAGTGCAATGAACTTTTTGCAGCTTTGCTGGCCAGATACCAATTCGGAGCAGTTGCAACTCGAATGCATATATTAGACGACACAGTCCGTGACGTGTGCTGCCGCGCAGAAGCCGGCATAATGTCACGATTCGCATCCAATGCTATATGCCTAAACTCGCACCTCAGCGTGGGTTTCCTTTCCTCTAGCAGCCACGATCTCGAAGGCTCTGCTTTTGGGTACCGCAAGCGCCGGATTCGATTGCGGAAGCCGAAGCATTCAATGCCCACCTAATCATTCGTAGGTGGTCCGAGCGGCGCCCCATCCACATTAACAATGGACCCAACCCGCAATACACAGTACGAAACAGAACAGAGGGAAATGATTCTGCGAAATTCAGCAAATTCAATTAATCAAACGAATCAGTGTCATTCCGACTATGGACCCGACCACTTCCTATGCATGAAGCCCACATCAGGGACCCAAGAAATACCACAAAATGGCCCGCTTCACGGCGAATGCTATACAATAAGCAGCAACGCTTGGCATTACGTCAATAACCTAACCCCAGTGCCAGAACCTTGAATGTAAAGGATTAAGAAACCAGCGTTGCTTCCGAATGCACGGAAATCGCGCATTCCCCGGTTCCAATCAGTCTTCTGTGACATACCTAGCTTCGTTCTCTACAACATAACGTATGCTTGCACCGAACCACACCTCGTGCAGAGAAGGCGTTACTCGTGCTGAGGGCTGTGCAAGCGCCTCCGTTTTTGAATGCGCTACGCCGTGGCGACGCGGTTGATACTACAAGAACGCTCTTGGTTCGTCACCACAGACACGGACGGCAAAAATATTCAACTGTAAGCCGTCTTTCTCAAGCAACCCATGAATAAAAACTGCAAAAAACGGACCTCCCTTTACTTGGCATCCGCGTTCCTACCTATACACTTGATGAAACACTGTAAAACCACTAAGCGCCGGCAAGCGTTACGACGGAGTGGCCACTAAACAGGTACAGCGGATTCGGCGATCGGATGGCACAGCGCGTGCACCGTCCACGAGGTATGCGCATGGGACATGGTACATAAAGTTATGCACAGCGCAGTTTTCCTGTTGTGCAGTCGGCCAAGCGGAACGCTGGGTTTTTCGGCGCGATCCCGCTCGCGCTTTCGAATACACACGGGCGTTCACTGTCGGCAAAAAGGTTTCGTGCTGCCACGCACAGTGGAATCCCCTATCCGCGGTGTGCCCTAAAGTGAAGCCAACACTCACTTTACAACGAAAATTGTGAAGAGGACGTACGTGGGAACTGTGAGAAACCTCTTGAACACTTGAACCTGCGGTGCAGTGGCGTATGTGCAACAGCGGGGGCAACTCGCGCGCTGCTGCCACGCGCACGGTATAGGAAGCTCATTACAATAAACACACATTTTCTAGACAAGCCGAGCCCCGCGTCGAGGATTCAATACATGCACGAACAGTGCCAGTGTGCGATGAGTGTGTGCACAACCGCTTAGCCGAAATGACAACACAAGCGAACTATGCCTTGTTACATTTGTATAGGCACTTGACCGCTTACTCTATTGTACAATATGTAACTACATAGTCATAAATACTGGACAGCGCAGATACGACACGGGACAAAGAAAGAAAGAACACTGAAGCACAGACAAGCTCTATAGTCGCAACTAAGGGCTTAGCTGCGAGTAGCGCTTGTCCTGTGCTTCAGTGTTCTTTGTCCCGTGTCACATCTGTGAACCAACTACCACAGCAACGAATTTTGTTAAAGGGACACTAAAGAGAAACAATGAATTGGTTTAGATTGATAAAGTGTGCTTGGAGAACTCTTGTGTAGTTTATTTCACCAACATAGGTTTATTATTAGAGGAGAAAACCAAGTTCAAAGTTTCATTTTAAAATTTCGCGCCGAACTTTGTAATTCGTGACGTAAAAGATGTCAAAGAGCATTTAACGTATTTTGGCGCCACTGACTCGACGAAATTTCCACAAACTCGCTATGTCAAGTCTCTAGCCCCCTCACAGGACATTGTACATCGATTTAACCGATTAGGAACTACGTAGGCCCAAGCAGGCGCCGGCAAAAATATGTGACGTCACGGCAAATGGTGCGGGAATTCCAAGGTGGCGTCGCCACCTGTATTTTTACAGCGAAAGCTGTTATGAGATCATTTCACCGGCCGTTTTTGGCGCCGTAGTTGTCCGCCGCCGCCGCCGCCGCCGGTGTCCGTAACCAGTATCGCTCGAAATAAGAAAAAAAACTAAATAAGAAAAAAATTCCAGGATGGAGCGAGGTTCGAACCTGGGTCCTCTGCGTGGGAGCCCAGTATTCAACCTCTGAGCCATGCCGGTGCTTGAAACTGCTTTGCTAAAAGGTCCTATACAGGCTTCATGTCGGGAAGGAACCACATTAGCATATGCAATATAGCGTGGTAGAAGAGTAAAATAAGCACCGAGCGTAGCACAACGCGAATTCTGTAACCAGGCGTCACACAATGCGAATTGCGCAACGAGCAGGTTGTTGAATGCTTCCAACCCATTACAAAGGACCCTGCCATAATTCTTCATCATCAGGCACAGCATCAACAAAGTGCGCATAATGCCTTACATGGGTTTAGCAGGTACCAACGCTCTCCGTAGAATGACAAAAAATGGCAGAGTGCCTGCTGGCCTACTTCTCAAAAATTACAATTATTTATAGCGTAGTGGGTTCCTCGCAAGTGCACTTGGATTGGTTGCCAAGGAAGCCCATAAGCGCATGATACACTTCCTCTGGGTCTCAGTAAAATTACAATGATTTATAGCGTAGTGGGTTCCTCGCAAGGGCACTTGTATTGGTTGCCAAGGAAGCCCATAAGCGTATGATCCATTTCCTCGGGGTCTCAGTAAAGTTCTTCGCTCCCCCCCCCCCCCCGTCTCTTTCCCACGTCAACGTATGTTATACAGCATGACGGGAGAGGGAAATAGCGACCGGGCGTCACCCAATGCAAATTACATAACTGGTGGGCCGTTTAAAGATTCCAACCCATTACAAAGGGCTGAGCCATAATTCTTCATCGTCATCAGTCGTCGCGTGAACAAAGTGCACATAATGCCTTACAGACGTGTAGCTGGTGCCTCGCTTCTCCGCAGAATGACGAATAATGGCTTAGTAGGTGCTTCCAAACTTCACAAAAATTGTGATTTATGGCGTAGTGGGTACCTTTCTAGTGTACTTGTATTGTAGCCCCAAGAGAGCTTAACGGGCTCTAGAAACGCCACTCTTCCAGCTTTCGCTGTGACTGTGCTGCGGTTTTAGCGCAGGCCTGGCGTTTTCTTTTTGCGCGTTTTCTCGCTTATTAAGCGTCTTCTCGCAGCAAGCGCGGTGTTTTCGGTATCGTGGAAGACAACTTTACTAATGCGAGACAAAAATCGTTTTGCTCTTTAGTGTCCCTTTAAGCTATGTAGCTAAATAATTTCCTTTCCGCTACTGAATCCTCCATCACTTCTGCGGGACGTGGAAACTTGCCCGAGATGAACGAGTGTTTCACACAAGGGCATCGCGAATACGTAACGTCTCTGACAAAAGACGCCTTGTCCGACCGCTACGGGTTATGCGCGGTCTGAAAGCAGCCCTCACTTGACGGATGCCCCACAACGAAACTCTACACGGAAACGTGGCTCGCGACGCATGGAGAAACCGAGCGATGCCGATTAATGTTCCAAGGCTGAAGAAAGCTCGGCTAGCGAAGAGACGGGATGTGGCACGCCCCAAACGTCACGCGAGTGATAAGCGAAAGGCACACACGAGGAAAAGGGCCCTCCAGTCCTTACGCAAATTGCTCGCCGCTTCTGAATTTCGCAACGGCTGCTAGGGAGAAGAGCATTCACGGCGCGACTGACCGAGCGAAACACGAGCTATATCGTACACTAGCGTATATACTACATAAGACACTCGTGCCTGACACGGCATTATATGCACGGACACGGCGCGGTCCGCCCGGCACGAACGATCAGATACGATAGAACGGCCGGTATAATATTACGCGCAGTGGCGAGTCGAGGCAAGGCACGCGAAATGGAAGGGCGCACGTACTCGCAATTTCTTCTCGTGTTCCGAAGAAAAAGCCCAACACTACTCGCCATGCCAGGCTGGCAGGAGGAACGAGAAATACGGAAGAGTCCACGCCTTGCATATATAACAGCGAGCTTTTCGTCTTTATGCATGCACTTGTATATTGCTATGTTTAGGGCCGCGGAGTCTAGCATTCCGATTTACACACACACACACACACACACACACACACACACACACACACACACACACACACACACACACACACACACGAACATTAATTACGGCGACAATGACCTAATGTTGAGATTCTCGCCCGCGCTTTGCTAAGAAGGAATCGAGTATTTGGAGAGTATTTCTGCTACGCAAAAATAATGTCAGTTCGCGTTTCCTTCTTAGAAAACTCGGCTCTCGCAACTTGCCAATCAAGAACTATATGTCATGCTGATAGCGTGCGCGCTGTTCGTGACCGAGAAGTACCGGGACCGCGGTGATAACGCAAGGAAAGCACACGAGGTAAATGACGATTATAGTTGCGAGGCAGAAATACTCCCCAAATACTCGTTTTATTTCTGAAGTGTATAGCCAGCAACCGGTTACTATGGGATACTGAAAGTGATCGAAGTGATGAGCCGCAAGTCCAAACACAGACGACCGCCGTTCAGGAGCCCGGAGAAGACAGTTATATACAGTGCGGTGAGCTGCAAATTTCCTTTTATTTATTAATGTCGATATAATTGTCTAAATAAACGAACATTTATTAATACACAACTCGTCCCATCAAATAAATATCCGACGACGCGAAGTGAAAATAACGCTGGACATAAGCATGAAGGCCCTCTGGGTCACTTCGACATTTCCGCTACAACTGCCCGACCGACACACAGTGGCCGTTCACGCTGGACGAGAGTGGCACCAGCAAGGGGTGATTCATAAAAAGTACACGATCTCAACGGCGGGTAGCGTCACGAAGCTTAGTTTCGCAATTTGTCAATGCGTGAAGCCCCCCGTGGACTTTTCTCCTCACTCCTTTCAACCATTCAGTGTAGCTGCTCGACTGGTGTGCTCGACTGGGCGTGCTCCAATTTGACACACGAGCCCTCCGAAAGGGTGACGTATACAGACGTCTATAGGCTGGTTTGTCATAACATTCGAGACCTATAGCTGCGAGGCGAAGAGCGTCAGCAACCCTGCTGGTCGTGCGCGAAAGTGCGCATACTGTGCCGAGTCACGCGATACCCCGTGAAAATCATCGCTAGAGAATACCGCCCCAAGTGGCTACGTAGACAGAGAGTTTCAGCGTATCGAGCATTGCAGTATACGCAAAGGCGTTGAACGCAATACAGGATAAGTGAATCAGTGGACGATGGCAGCTACAGCTATATATGTAGAAGCGTCGTCCAACCGTAATTATTGACACGTTTGCTACTGCCGGTGAATGTTCTACGAGTGTTAGCGTGGAAAAAGAATGACATGAAAGGACAAAATGTTCCCGACTACGCCGCAGACCAAAATTTAAACCAGCAGCGAAAGCGAAGTTGCTGCAGTAACATCTCTAATGATCCCTCCATACTGCTCTTGTGCGCCTGGCAGTAGACGCGATGAAAAGGCTTTCGCCACCGGGTAGCGCCAGAACCAGTGGCGGAGCCAGGGCGAGATCCCCCCCCCCCCCCCCCCCCCACGCAAGAACATATATAAAGGGGGATCGGACCTGTACACCCGGAAAAAGATGTCTGGCTACGCCCCAAGCCAACCTCCTCCCCCCTCCCCGCCACGGCTCCGCAAACAAGTTTGGGCAGTTTGAGGTAAAACTAAAACCAGGATCCTTCAATAAGTATTGAAGCATCCTGATAAAACTCTATTAACTGTATTTGCTTTGCAGCACAGTACTCGGGCGCGCTCTGCGGGTGTGGACCTCTGCACTACCAACCCCGTTTGCGTAAAAGCGGCCCTCCTCTCTTAAAACGGGCGACGTTGCTCTATCTCGTCCGCGCTTTGGAGCTACTGCCGGATATGCGGGTGCTCCCAAAGGGCGTGGAGAACGACTCTGCTTTGCTCTTGCGTGGCACTCGTGCAATCGCTGCCGCTATTTGGTTTTGAGTAAAGATTGCACACCGGGCACTGCGAGCGCCACGCGAGAGCTAAGGTCGTTGCTTCCGCCTCTCGCGTTTCTGCGCTTGTTTCGACCTTTTTTTTTTTTTAACACATTCTTTCGCAGAGCAAATTTTTTCGCGACCAGCCTGTGTGTGTGCGTATATATATATATATATATATATACGGGGGCCAGAAGAGCCCGTATGCGACACATCTGCCAAAAAAACGGTGAGTCGACAAGGACATGTATACACGGGCACATACTGGTTAACCCTTAACCTATGATCCAACCGTTCCTAGGACGAAAAACGTCTCAAATAAGCATCCTTATGGAACTGTAGCTCAGCGCAGGAGCGAGAAGGAATAAACGCAAGATATTCCACTACTCATATTGGCGCACTGCGTACACACAATGGATTTGAACGGAGGCGTTTCCTAGCTGTATCAGGGGGATGAAACTTCGCGGTTTTTCTGTCCCGTGACCGCAGCGATCCTAATGTTTGGGGGCTGTACTACATACGAACATAAATGAACGTTGTTGTTCCATTTTATAGTAATTACCAGGTTACTTATTAACTCCGGAGTTTTTAATACGCAAGTGAATCTAAAGGTTGCAGTTCGAGGTTGCGAAAATTCGAGCGCCACCCGGAGTGTAAAACGGGAACTGCGCCATCCTATCTCTCACGGCGAAAAAGGGGCGTTTCTTGTTGCGCGCCCATGTGTGCTACGGCCTACGGCGTCCCAAAGGCCGCTTTTACCACCGTAAGGTTTGTTTCAAGGAAACTGGCGAAACCCTTGCAAGCTTCAGCGAAACAGACGCATGAATGGATTCGCGCCGTTATCACAAATCGTGCTGTGCTGAGGGTGTCGAAATTCTTCACGCCACACCGGCATAAAATTCTTTAGGATCCCGGCGGACGAAAGGTACGATCTGCATGCTGCTCTCTGTTTTTCTACGCTTGCACGGCATATCAGGATGCGGTTGCAGCAGTAGCGTAAAATATTCAAGTTGTGCTTTTACTGTATGAATGGTATGTTTAGGCAATAAATCATTCAAACAAACTCTGCTCTTTATTCTTGTCTAATTCATGTGTAGACGTAAACAAAAACAGTCTTACTTAGAATAAGTGGTGCAAAAGTAGGTGGATGGGTAAACCTTCATCCATCAGAACGCAACGATTGCCGTTTTGATCATGTGGCGGGTTGCGCAACTGGGAGAAGCTCGCGTGCTCGCCATCTGAATACCTTCCACTCGCTCAATTTGGCTTGCTGGTGCATCCCAATTGAATTTGGTGCTAAATCGACCCCCCCCCCCCCCCACCACTCCGCAGTCCTCATCAAGATGGCGTCCCCCAGTGCGTGTCAGCAATGCGCCGCCATGTTTTAGTACCGCCCCCAAACACCAGGCGTTCGTCCGGCGCTGCCAGCGAATAATGCGTTCCATGGATGGTATAGGAAGTTTCACCCCCCTGGCTGTATCGCGGGCGCTCGTGTTGCGCTCGCAATATCTGAAGAACGACGAGCATACCCCTCCTCATCACTTTTTGCAGCTTTCGGTGGCGGAAGGGGGATTGCGGTTTTAAGCAAAGGTTCCCAACATAGAGCGAATTTGAACCTGGCGTGCGCGTATATCAAGTAGCTTTCCTGGGTCGAGTGACGAGCGGGAGTAGGCGAGGTTCTACAGAAACAAATGGCGTTGGTAAAAACGGCGTTTTTATACGCAATGCAGATAGACAGCCGGAAGTCCTACGCAGTTACTGCAGTTGCAAAATAAGGGCCAATGGAAAGGAAGCACAGATATGCAGGCATTTATTTTGGTCACGTCATAAGCTATCGGTTCAACGGAGCGTCGATTTATGATAGACCAAGTGGAAAGCATGAGACGACGGGGCACCCTCGCGCGATGTGCTTAGACGGGAATTCTTCAGGCCACAGAGAAACGGTAAAGCGTGTAGAAGGAAGATCTCCCTAGTGTTAAAGGAGTACTGAAGCGATTTTGAGACATCGTAAAAGGGACGTTTTTCGTTTCCTTGGTGTGCACTGTTAACGCTCGCCAAACACCGGAGTCAGACAACACGTATGAAATATTTTACTTTGATTGTAAAGTTTCCGTCGCTGAACATCATAATAATAATATCTGGGGTTTAACGTCCCAAAACCACGATTTGATTATGAGAGACGCCGTAGTGGAGGGCTCCGGAAATTTCGACCACCTGGGGTTCTTTAAAGGGGTCATGAAGCACCCCTTGGGCTGATTGAAAAAACACATCGTGCGGAAAGCTGACACGGCTATGAACTGCTCTGCCAAATATTACAGTCGTGCGCGCCGCGTAATGGCCACAAGCGGAGCGCGAAGTTGCCGTTTCCCCAGGCACCCTCTTTTCAAACAGAGGCCGGTTCTCACTCTCGTCGGTGGGCGGGGCGTCAGTCCGCTGTACGTAGCAAGAGACATAGCATGCTTATTGGCCGACAGCCGACGTAAATTGAGAACGGCGTTCGGATCAGATGCGCTTCTTGCCGCGGGGTGCCGGCGCCGCACTCCTCAGTACACGGTAGCCGCACTCGCGCAAGCGAATCACAGCGGGAGAGCGATCGCGTTTCATGACGCGCGCTGGCGTAACTTCTTTCCCCCATGCCATCCCTCCCTGTCTAGCTTCCAGTGCGCTCGCCGGCACGAGAAAAGAGAGAAAGCGCCGGGAGCGTGAGCCAAACCCCCGTAACTCCGCTGATTCTTGACGGATTCGAGAAATTTTTGCGGCAATCGATTCGGGAGGCAGTACACTCCGATACTGAGGCCATTAGATCATTACTTGGAAAAGTGGTTCATGACCCCTTTAACGTGCACCTAAATCTAAGTACCCGTCGCTGAACATCAGCAAGCCAGCCCCACCGCAATGGACATTATCGCGACGAGTCAACACAGGTTGAGAACTCTACGTCCTGCATGCAGCCTAAAATCGCAGAAACCACGGTCGGGGTCACTGGACGCGAATTAACTCGTTGTTTACGTGCACCACCAGCAGGTGACGGATCTGCCGCTAGTACGTTGAGTTAGTCTTCCCGTGACGTCACACTGCCATTACACGTCACTGAGAAGCCGCCCCCTCGATAACGAAACCGAAAGTGTATTTTTGAGGTAGCGCTATTAAACGTACATTCGATGCATTCCCAAGCACCACAATACTGTTTTTTAGGGTTCTCGACACCAGTGCTTTTATTTGGGGCAACAATCCGAAAATATCGAAAATTCGTTTCAGTACTCAGTACACTCACGATCCTACCAGGGCTCGACATGGCCTTGTAAGCAGGCGCAAGACAGGGGTGTTAAAGGGACCGACAACCAACTTTTGTGGTACCCGTTTTCTTGAGTGCAATGGGAAGCTTACCGGTCAGAGCTTCTAATCACGGAGTGGTAACGCGGAGAACGCCGTAAAACATTTGTAATCAGAGTTTTTCGATCTGCAGCGATTATGCAGTCTTAATATCACTTGCTGCAAACAGTGAGAGGTGAGCGCGATAGCGATTATACGCCAGCAGTGGTGACAAGTTATGCCCTAAGTATGAAAAGGCAATATTACGTTTGCAAAGCCTGCGGTGCCGCGACTACTGCTTTCTAGCCTATTAAATTATTTTACAATAGTTATAGCGTTTTTCTGGGGCTTCTTATAGAAGTACTTTGGCCGTACACAGGTCGCTTTATCACATTTTAGTCAAGCCAAGCCAAGCTAAGCCTTCGAAAACGAAACAAGTGGTAGGATACACCAGCAGTGCTGTTCATGAAGTCGTAGCAATCCTCCACAGAACAGTAAGTCGATGGCATTTTGCGAGCAGCAGCGCAAACTCGCGTGCTACTCTTCAAAAGTCCGATACGACGAGAGCAGACGAGAGTCGAGCTACGCGGGAAACGCCGCCGGACGCCGCGCGCATGCGCCGCAGCCTCCGTTTCGCTGGAAGCCACGAAAGCAGCGCCGCATCTCATGCTTTACTTCTTTTACCTTAGAAACAAACGGGAATTGACAATAACATACATATTCAAATTTTCAGCCCTCGTTCTGGTGCGTGTAAAAGCATTAGACTACGTACAACAAAGTGCTTAAGACTGCATACGTCTGGTTCATGGCGCTCGCGCTAGGCTGCGCGACATACCGGTTTTCGTTACTTTTAAACGCGATTTAAAAATATAAATCCTACTCAGATCGCGAAAAGTATTCTGGAATCTGTCACTATAATTCACGGCCTTTTCATTTCTACCAGGATCTAATCACCCGTTCTGGCCAGTTGTCGGTCCCTTTAAGCAAAGATCGACGGATCAGGAGGACATAAAATAGGTTGACGACGAAACGTGCTAGAGACAAGCAAACAAGCTGTGCAAAGCTGACCTTGCACCAACGCTCGCGTCCGAGTTTTCCTTGAGCACGGTTTCCTCGCTACTCTATCACGACGAAGGTGACGGTGACGAGACGTCGCGGAAAGTGTGAGACAGTTCTGTGCACACTTCGACGAACAACTAAACGCCGAGAGGCGTACCGAGGGCCGCATTCTCGGTCAATTTGCGGCTGGGATGCGATCGCTATACAGGGTGTTTCAAGAAATGTGTCCAACCTTGTCAAAAAATCAGGAAAATGCGATATTTGCTCGGGGCTTTCAGAATTGCTTTTTCTGTAGCGGCAGTAACCTTAAGATAGTTAAGGACATCATTTAAGACAATAATTAAGAAAGTTACATTAATTAACTTTTTAATTAGTGGAGTTAGGTGACTGTGTCAAATTGGGTAATTGAAGTTCTTCGTGCCAGAAATCCATCCCAACATTGAGATTTCGAAAAAGCGCCCTCTAGTGATTGTTGTGGCGTAATGAAATTTAACGAAATGCAACGGCTTTCAACAACGAAAGCCATCGAATTCGGTTGAATTGCATTACTTTGTAATGATCAATAGAGGCCGCTTTTTCGAAATCTCAATGTTGGGATGTGTTTCCGGCACGAAGAACTTCAATTCCCCAATTTGACACAGTCACCTAACTCCACTAATTAAAAAGTTAATTAATTTACCTTATTTAATTACTGTCTGAAGTCATGTCTCTAACCATCTTAAGATGCCTAGCGCTACAAAAAAAAAAAATCATTCAGTCGTTTTGGACGTCTCAGAAGAATATGGCAGTTGCGTTCTTCCATGTTTCTGTTTAGGTTTCGCCATTGAATTTGGTTGAATTTCATTACTTCGTAATTATTACTAGATGCCACTTTTCCGAAATGTCAAAGTTGGGTTGGGTTTCTGGCATGAAGAACTTCAATTCTTCCACTTGACACAACCGCCTAATTCCCCTAATTAAAATGTTAATTAATTTAACTTTTTTAATTACAGTCCGAAATAATTTCTTTAACCATCTTAAAATCCCTGCCACTACAGAAAAACCAATTCTGAAGGCAGCAATCAAATATCGCATTTTCTCGATTTTTTGAGAAGGTTGGACACATTTCTTGAAACACCCTGTATAGATTTCGTCGATACTTCGTGCGATTCGGCACCGACACGGTGTCGGCGCGTTCGCGTATGAAGGCCCACGCGTTTCTCCCGGTAGATCAATTTCGCGAAGTTTCCGGGTGATTAGGCACTGGGCGTACTCGTTTAGGTCACGCAAAATCTCGCGAAAGTGATCGTATTCGCCAGTGCTGTCGATAGAGAATAGCGCTCCATTTATAATGTGTATGTGCACCACCAATATGAGATTTTTTTTTAAATAATAATGATATTGGGGTTTTACATGCCCAAACCACGATATGGTTATGAGGCACGACATAGTGGAGGGCTCAGGAAATTTGGACCATCTGGTGTTCTTTAAAGATGTACTGACACGAAAATTTTCCGTTTATTTTGCGTCAAATGAAAGGCCAAGCCGTCAAGAGCATAGAAAATGTAAGCGTGAGTGTACCCTGAAAACGTAATCACAGTATGCTTTTAAAAACCTGTTTTGGCTCCTACTGTACCCTGACGTCGTCAAACGGTATGAGCTTCTCTTCACGTGCTCGCTCAATATATCTTGACGTTTCGACGACCGCTCTGCTCCATGGCTCCGTTGGTGACGCACAAGCGGCCATTTTGAATGTTTTGGTAACTCACGTCATAGCAATTGGTCATACTAGTGCGTAAATTCACCAAAAATGACCCTGTAGCCTGACGTCACGATAGTGTCAATGTCGCTTCTAGCATTTCGCCTCCATCGAAATGCGACCGCCGCGGCCGGTATCGAACACGCGACTTTCGCGTCATCAGCCGAGCACCGTAACCGCTGTACCACCGCGGCGGACTCGCAAGCGCATCCCATATAGCTGCAAAACGTAAACGGGTGCCAATAGTTCGTATTGCACATAGAGCAGTCCGCAGGTAGGGCATCTTGTGGTGGAAAATTGAGCGACAGATTTTCTGACCAGAGCCTTACTTGCTCGGAATCCCCACTTTTTGACGTTTATTTCCTCTCGTCCGACAAACCACCTTTTGTTAGTCAACGTTCGTGTTGCGTCATCTTGAGTTCTCGTCCTTCGCGCCGTCTACCACCACAAGGAGCAAAACAATAAGGCTGCAAAATGACACGAGTGTATTCATGAGCATCTCGATCTCGACAACTGGTATACTCCATCGTCAAGAAAGCCGATTTGCATAAACCAGAGACCCCCCCCCCCCCCCCCCCCCCGCCAACCCATTCTGTTAGCTGATCCGAGCATTCTCATTCGGCCGCAACACAGAGGCGGGCAGAATGGTTTCGCCGCACGCATTCAAACGCGCACGCTGTCGTGCTTACGCATGTGAACTGTCCACTCCTCGTGGATCGTGCGTCGGCGACGTGTCCTTCCCGGCGCTGGTTTATTTGCTTTTACGCGTACAACGTGTTCGATTCGCCCATTCCCGACTCGTCTATACGGAGTCTGACCGTAGTGCCTGACGTGGCACCTTCCGAGGTATCTTTCTCCCCTCTTTATGTGAAGCTGTCACGAGCGATGAGTGTGCCACGTACGGTGCACGTGACGCGCTGCACAGACGTGACGGCCTCGGATGTCGCACAAACGCCTCTCGCTAAGGGCGCTGATGATCAACTGCGCGCTGCAACAACCTGTCACATAGGTGTGGCCGCCGACATACACGCGGTTTCGCAACGTTTTCTTTTCTTTTTTTTTTTTTTAAGAGACCCGATGGCATGTGTGCGCAGCCAAATTACGGCGCGTTTATGTATATGCAGGCTGAAACCAGTCGTTTTAGCATTCACACATACAGAAATAGGGAGAAATGAAAGCGAGCTGGTGAGGGGGAGAGACGCTCGAGACTTCTCGTCTCCGTACGTCAGCACGTCTTCCCTCCTCCTCTCGTCATGCACAGATCCGCGCTGCCGGTCGCGGGTATGCATGGCCGCCCCCGCAGCGGGGCCACACTATGCTCGAACGGCGACGACTCGCGATTTCTGTTGCCCGGACGACGAACCGAACAACAAGTCGTCGACGCCAAGAGAGAGAAAGAGTGAGCAACGCGGCCACCACGGCATCGGCTTGGCC